>NW_021704643.1:1786-4251 GCF_003719485.1 Trypanosoma conorhini | reverse complement strand
CAGCCCCGCGTTCCCTCCTCTTCCCCTGCCCATTCTATGTCTGTTATCGCTGCTGTTGTCTCGCCCCATCAAGCTTCCATTGATCCTCGAGTTCGTCCGCGTGCGCAACCGCCGAGGCGATGGAGAACTCAGAGCAGGACTCAACTGGCCGCGCGGAGGAGAGCACCGAGCCACTGGCGGAGGTGCTGCCAGAGCCGCTGACTGACGTCGGTGCCGCTTTATTAGTGGACGACCGCAGGCGCTGCGTCGTGGGAGCGAGCGCGACGAAGGGGCCCTTCCTGTACGGCACATGCGGCTCTTCATAGGCCCGGACGACTTCCACGCGGACCGCGTCCACGACTGCCTTGCTCTGTCGCTCCTCGGAAGCCTTCCGCGCCGCCTCTTGTCCACGCCACGCGTCTATTAGAAGCTTCACCTGACGTTTGGCGAAGTCCCGCGGCTTTCCACCGCAGCCCCGCAAGCACGGGCCGGGGGCCTCCTCCCCGCCGCCGTCCGGCAGTCACATGGCACGGGTCGCACAGCAACACGCGCCCCGGCAGGGCGCGACTGGTCAACGCCGCGTGACCCCGGCGCCGCGACGGGCTGGCCGGCAGCACCGCCGAGGGTCCTAAAAATGAGAGCAGAAGGTCTCAACCAACGCGCGCTGCCTTGTGCGTCGCAAGCGGAGCTTCCATCTCACCGCTGGCGGGTCGTTGCGCCGCCGTCCCACGTGGAAGTCCCTCCTCCCCATTTCTCCGCCAGCGGGGGAGGAGGGGCTGCGCGGGGGCATCGCCGCTCGCCGGCGACCCCAAACGTTTTTGGCTGGCGCGTCTTGGATCGCCGCCGGTGGGCGCCGCGGACGCAGGAGCACGGGCCAAGTGGACACTTTGCATGTGCGCATCTCTGCTTCGAGCGGTCGGCGGCTGTCGCTGGGGGGACACCCGGGCCCCTCCGCCCGGGCGCCCGGCTCCTCACCGTGCGGCGGGGGGGCTCGGACCCCACGCGGAGCTGCCCGCCGGCGTCCCCACCACGCGCCCCGCCCGCGCGAGGCAGCAAAAAATAGCAGGCGCGAGAAGGCACTGAAACGCCACCACCGAGCGTCTCATCGCAGCGGCTGTGGGCCTGCCGCCGCGCTCACGCTCCGTGTCGGCCTCCCCACCCCCTGGCCAAAGGCCGCTGCATAAAAAGAACGGCGAGTGCGTTGCCCGGGCTCGGCCTCCTTCCTTCTGCCTGCAGGGTGAAATAAAAACAACAGAAGATCACAGCTCGGCCCCGCGTGCGCCCCACCGCCACCCGCGCACGAGCAGCTTCACCCGCCACCCACACACCCGTCATGGAAGTGCATTCAAAAGACGTCTACCGATCGCCGGACTCGCTGGCCAGACAAACTGGCAGCGTTTGGGGCACTGCCGCCGCCGGACTCCCCCGCGTGAAGATTAACGGGGGGGCAGGGGAGGGGCGGGGCAAAAAACAAAAACAAAAAAACTGCACTCGCTGCCGTCCAACGCCGGACCTTTGGAAACAAAACCCCGTCAAACAAGAAAAAAACAAAGCGGGATAACCCACAAAAAAAACAACATCTTTTACTTTTATTCACCCCCATCGCGTGACAGGCGATTTCTATAAGTTCCTACGAAAATAAATTCATCCTCCGCTGAGACGCTTGCGCCGCACAAAGTTTAAACAAATGCAGACCCGCTGCGCACAGCCAGCGCAAAAGACAAGGGGGCGGGCGGGGCTCAGTGCACCGCCAAAGGCGTGCGAGCCAACGGGCGGCCCTTCTTGCTCCTTCCACCACACGCCATTTGAGACTTGAACGGGAAAAAAAAACACACACCGAAATAGAATAAAACAAAAAAGAAACAATGAAATTAAAAACAAAGATATCCACGTAGGTCTCCGTTTTCGTTTTCTCTACATATTCCAGAAGGAGTGTGTATAACCAAAAAAAAACACTATTTTCCAAATGCGGTTTAGAACAAAAATAAAATAAAGGAGGGCAGAGACAACATACCCCAACGTTTTTCTCTTCTTTTTTTTTTATTTTGCTCGCGCCCAACGAATGCCACACACAAGGCCCGCTTTTCCTTCCCACCTTGCGTGGCGCCGTGTATCAGGAGACGCGTATGCTAATCGCCCCCTGCTAGAAGACCAGCGGTGGGGGTATCTTGCAGTAAAACAACATTAAACATCACAGACACCTGCTCCGTAGCAAGCGGAGCGGCAGTACTGCCCTGCTGCGCGGTGCTTGAGCCCGGCCGCAGCGGCTGCTGCTCAAAGCGGCACTACCGCCGCCGCAGCGGTGACCGTGGCGAGAAGAAGCAGACTGGAGAGGACAGCGGCAGCAACACTGCCATCGTGGCCGCCTTTTTTGCCGTTCTTTGCTTTTTTGCCGTCTTTTTTACTGTCCGTGTCGGTTTTTTTGCTCTCCGTGTCGGCTTTTTTGCTGTCCGTGTCGGCTTTTTTGCTGTCCGTGTCGGCTTTTT
>NW_021704643.1:0-1761 GCF_003719485.1 Trypanosoma conorhini | reverse complement strand
CACTCCTGCCACGCGTCGCCGCCGACGTACTTCACCTTCACTTTGCCCGCCTCGCACTGCACCCCCGCACACACCGCGTGCACTTTGGTGTAGTCATCTTCAGTCGTCTTGCTCCTGGCCTCCAGTGGCTCCGCATCGAGGCACCACGAGCCACCCCCATTGAGGGACCCGGGCTGGGGGTTGCTTCCTTCCACGGTGCATAACAATTCTGGCGCAGCACCACTAGGAATGGAAAAAACTGAGCAGGCCTCTTCTTCGCCGGCGTCGCCTGCAGCAACGTTCATATCACACTGCCCGATGGCTTGGCGGTTGGACGTGCAGCGAAGTGTTTTGCCTTCGGTCTTTTTGTCGCAGAACATGCCGGGGTGCTCGGCGGGGCTTTTGTCTGAGCACGGCTTCTCGAGGAAGTCACAGCCCGCGCCTCTGCCCCACGCCATCGGCTCCTCCATCCCCCACACGGCCTTGTAGTAGCCGAGGTCCTCAAACATTGCCATCGTCAGCGCGGTGTAGTAGCCGGCGGTGTGCCCACCAAGCTTGCTCATCAGCTCGTCCTTCGCGTTGCGCAACGGCCAGTGGCAGCCATCCGAGTCTTCACAGTCCTGCAGCTCAATGCCCTTCAGCTTGTCGCAGCCGTAGTGCGCCTTCGTTTTGTTCAGCGTAACGGGAGACTTCACCACCGGAACAAGAGCGCTGGTGCCGCGCACAAGAGGGACGGTCGTCAGCTTTTTGTAATCCTTCATCAGCTTCGCGTCGAAGCCAAGGGCATAGGCGATTGCATGCGCAGCAACGCGGGCAGAGTGCATGACGGACAACGTTTGAGGAGGCAGTAGATGCAGGGCACCGGCAATTGGACGATCATCCGTCCCAAACGCACACGGGAGAGCCCACGCCCCGGAAGCAGATCTGGCAGCCACGTAGAGCACCATGTCGGCATTCTCAACTCCCGCATCGTGGTGCCCTTCGGGGACCTTGAAGTACTTGCAAAACCCATGCTTCTCTGTGAACTTGGGCACCTTCAGCGGGGTCTTCAGACGCCCAACGAGCAGACGCTCCGCGTGCAGCTTGACAGCCACAGGGATGACCTCGTTCACCAGGGTTTTGTTCCAATCCGCGGTCAGTACTTCATCCTTCCTGCACTCTGGCTCTTTTCCCATGAAGTCGGGTTTCTTTTCTCCGGCTTTGCTGCAGTACTTACTTGCGTCGCTCAGGTCCTCCATCGACGCCACGATGCGGATGGGCTCCCACTCCTTGCCCTCGCCCGCTGCGGCGACGGTGTACGCCTGCGTCGCGCCCTCTCCCTTGCGCGGCACCTCACGCACCATCGCGGTCGGCAGCGGACCGCTCCTCATCGCCGCCTCGTCGAGCGCACGGCGGTGTGCAGCGGCGAGGCACCCACCGACGCAGCACGTCGTCGCGAGGAGCAGCAGCAGCAGCAGCGGCTGTGCGGAGCAGAGCGGACGGCGCATGGCGTGAGGGAAAGTGTCTGTGTTGGTCTGTCGTGGATAGCGGCAGTCGCAAATGCCTTGTCTGCGGGAGGCGGGAAGAAGAGGCGGGGAAGAAGGTGGACGAGGCAGCCGGAGAGGTCGCGGGAGGGGGAGTGCGAGAGCGAGACCGCAAGCCACTGCGACGGCCAGCGCACCGCCACCTCTGCGCACCGCTCTCGCCCAGACACGCACGCGGGGCCCGGCAAGCAGCAAGAACCGACCGAACCCGGCCGATTGAAGCCGAAGCGGCGTCACCCCCGCTACGGAAATGGTCCTT
>NW_021704639.1:7815-12765 GCF_003719485.1 Trypanosoma conorhini | reverse complement strand
CGTGCTTGCAGAGCCGCAACAGCCGGAAACGAAAAGGGGGGGGGGCGAAGGCGAAGGCGTGGAATGGGATCATTGCCGCAGTGCATCCTCCTTATTGGATCACTGCAGATACTTTTTTTTAGGCTTCTTAAGCTTCTTTAGCTCTTTTTCCTCTTTTTTATTTTTATATTCCCACCTTTTTTTTCTTCTTCTTCTTTATTTCCTTCTCTTGCATGGATGTAATGTAACGTGGTGAAATGTGTATGTACGGCTCTGGGTTTCCCTCCGCCGCTTGTGCGTGTGCCTGAGTGAGTGTGGTTGTTCGTTTTTGACATACCTCCGCCAGTCACGTCAGGGGTGCAGTCGCGTCGTGGAAGTGGCGGCGCTGGGGCAATGCCGCTTGCGTTGTTTACCTCCTCTTGCTGAAGCACTAACTCACGCACACTATTGTTATTGTTGTTATTATTATTTTTTTTTCTTTGCGTGTCTGTGGCTGTGTGCGTGTCTGTGTGTGAGTGTGTGGTCTTATTTTGCCGCCTGCGCCGCCGGCCCCCTCCCGCCGGGAAGAGCGGGCAACCGCCCGCTTCCCGTCGTCTCCGCCTCTGCCCCTCTTTGGGCGTTGGCGCCGCCGTGGTGCCCGCACTTCCCCTGCTTTTTTTTTTTTTTTGCCCCACGCAACCGCCGTCAGTGTTACTCGTCGCGGCGGCCCCGAAGGAAGGAGGCGAGGCGGGGCGGGTGCGATGTCGCGGCGCTGCTTCATGGTCTACCCGCTCCCCGCCGTGGCCGACGAGTCGTTTCTGAGCGTCGTCTTCGACGGCGGCGTGCGCCGCAGCGTCTTCGCGGGGTTTGGCCCGCGCCGCTTCGCGCTGGTGGAGTTGCAGGACGACGCCCGCGCGGAGGCGGTGGCGTGTGCCCTGCGACCCGCGCCCCCGCCCCACACGAGCAGCGGCGCGACTGCCGACGCGGCGGAGGACTGCACGCTGGGGGAGTTGTTTCGCGCCCACATCGAAGAAGCGGGGGGCGGGGCGCCGGAAGCCGGCGCCACGCCGAGCTGCATTGCACACCTCGCCCGGCTGCGGTTTCGCGGCACCCCGATTTGCGTGCTGCCGAGTCCCATCGCGCTCGAGGAGCTCTACAGCTGCGGCGGAAAGCTGCCGCGGCACCGCCCAATGAAGAGGACAGACACCGACGGGCCGCAGGAGAGCGCGGGTGGAAGGCAGTTGCCGCAGAAGCAACAGCGCACTCCTGCGGAGGGGCGTGCTGCTCCTTCCGGCGAGCACGCGGCGGAGTCGGAGCCACGCAGCACGCCGCCGCGGAAGCGCGCCGCCCGACACGTCTTCCCCGCCGACTGCTGCCAGAAGTGCGGGTCCACGGATCACTTCACGCGGCACTGCGACGCCGCCGTCCACACCATTGCGGAGGAACCGGCGAGCCCGCAGGCCCGCCCGGGATGCGAGCGCAATAACGAATGTGTGGCTCCGGCGCATGCTGGTGCCCCCCACACGGAGCAGGACACGACGCGGCGGCAGCAGCGACCCACCGTGCTGCGCAGCTCAACGGATCAGTGCAAGTACTGCGGCTCGGGTGCCCACCTCTCTCGGCATTGCCCCTCAAAGTGAGTGGCTCCCGCTGAGGGGGAGGGAGGCCAGGCGTATGTGTGTGTGTGCGTTGTTAAACGACGGGTAAGTCGGCAGCAACAAGCCGGGGAACGAAGAAAAGAGCGACAGCAACAACAAAAAACAAAACAAAACAAACAGCAGCAACATCCGCGTGAAGAGGTACGGACAACGCCCCAAAAAAGGAAGCGGAGTGATTCGCACACAGGCGCCCCATATAATTAAGAAGCAATAATGAGCCGCTGTGGCGAGGCCTGACCTTTGCCAATGCGGATTCTTGAGTGGCCTTAGGAGCCGCCGCATTTTGTGCGTGTGCACGGGTGCCATAGACGGACCCATTATTATTATTATTGTTGTTGTTGTTATTCCTTTTATCTTTTGTTCTCACGAGGGGCCGGTCCGGGGGAAGAAGCAAACGAGGCGGCGGCTGTATGCGCTTCTGTTTTTCTCTGGCAGATGGCGGGTTCTGAAGATGTGTGTTCGTTCATTATAGAGGCACTGCAGCGTCTTGTGCAGCCGCTGGTGTTTGTACGTTCCGAGTATGCGGTTGCCGCGGTGCCGTGCGGGGAGCTGGGGACGCGCGTGGGCGAGAACGAGGAGACACACGCTACGACGCCAGGCTCGGCGGACGCCGCAGCATCGCTGCTTCCCGCAGCGACATCCGAGGAGGAGGCCGCGGTGCGGGCCATGGCACGGCGTCTCTTCGATCACGCCCTGCGACGGTGGGCGGTGGACACCGAGGAGGCGATGCTGAACGGACTCGGGAGTCAGCGCCGTCGGACCCAAGCGGCCCGCTTCCTTATCACCTCCACGGCGTCGATGGGCTCCACGGTACCCCTCGTTACTGCGGTTGTGTACTCTTTTTTGCGTCATCATCGCCACCTGAAACACAGTGCGGAGTCTATCACAGGATATCTGCAAGATGCGTTAGAACTTCTGCTTCTGTGGTCGCATCCTGCCATGGGCGTCGCTGTCTCCGCAAGTGTGGTGGGGCCTCAGCCGGAGGTCACCACCGATGTGCAGTACGGCTCTCCACTGCTCCCCCGGCCGTGGACGAAAAATGAGGTGCTTCTCGCAGTGGCGTGCGCGCCTGAGTGGAGTTTGCGTGAGCTGTGTGGAAGCCGCCGCCTCGCTTCGTGGATCCATCGATACATCACAAGCACCAAACTTGTCCCCGCCGTTGTGGCCACGCGTCTGGCGCGGTGGAGTTGGCTGGAACGCCGGCTGCGGCGTTTGATGACCCCGGCGGACGTGGCGGTGCTGGCCCGAACGTTGTGTGCGCTGCTTCTTGCGCTTGAGCTTGAGCTGGTGGCGGGTACAAGTAGCAGGGGCCCGCTGCCGCGTGACGTGGAGCGCGATAGCGAAGGCCTGACGTTGCTGCTGGGGATCCTCAACGAGCGGGGCGCGGCCACCACGAGGAGCGGGACGCGAGGAAAGGAAAAGAAGGAGCATTGCACAAGCAGTTGTGAAGGTCGGCTGCACGGCTTCGATGAGCGTCTCTCGACTGTGGCGGCAGAGACGTCTATGGAGGCTTTTCTCAGCGAGCAGCCGACGTGCGTGGACTTCGTTGCGGCCACCGACGCCGCCTTTCGCGGTGGTGCGAGAGGCCCAGCGGTGGCTGTGCGGCGTTTGTGCGGCGTTGCCGATGAGTTGTACCGATTTCTTTCCGAGTGGATGCGTCTCACGGTCAACGCGAGACTCGACGCACTCACCGCGCAACTTCCACGCATTGGCGGCGGTGGCGCGCCGCAGCCGTTGCCGAGGCTCACAATAGTGGTGGGCCACGTGCAGGAGGCCCAAGACGACGCGTCACATGCCCTACCCTTGTCGATGGTGCCGGTGCACCTCTTCGGTGATTTGGTGCTCGATGCGCAGCTGCGCGGGGTCAGGTGTCGTGACGGCGGTGACGCCGCCTGTGGCGTGGGGCCGTTGAACTGTGAGGCGGCGAAGAGCCTGCGTGGGGCTCATGTGAACGGTGGCAGTCATGTGCACGAGGGGGCGCGTGCACTCGCGCGTATCCCGCTTTGGCTGGGCGCGGACGACGCACAAGACGACGTTGTGGGCGATGGAGGGAGGGCGGGGGCGCAGATGTCTTCGTGGCTGGCTGGCCTTGTCGTCGCCGGCGCCGTGCGCTGCTTTGACGCGTCCCCCGCCCACTGGCAGCGGCGCGCGCTCGCGTGGATGAGGGACGTGGTCGCCGCCACGAATGTGCGGCAAAGGCAATGGAACCCCTTCTTGCGTCTCCGCCTGGGCGGCGTGCGGGAGACGCCTTTGCTGCTGTTGCGGCACGCCTTCAGCGAGGTGCGCTACGCGTTAGCGCCGTGGACCATGTTCCCATCCTTGCCGGGCGACGTGGGCGCAGGGCGTGCGGTGCGGGGCCGCCTCCCACGAGAGTTTCTCGACCCCGGGCTGCAGCCGCAGAAGGGCCTGATGCACGGCCACGCACACTGGACCGTGCCGGAGCTGGATTACATCGAAGAACTGCGGCAGGGGTACCAGCGGGTTTTTGCCCGCGCCTCGGTTGCGTTGGCCGCGGGAGCCGAGGACATAAGTCTGGGGCTGCACGTCGTTCCTGCCCCGTTGCACCTTCAGCAGCGGCTGACGGCTGAGGGACGTGCGAGGATTGCGGGGGCGGTAACTGCGTCGTTGGCAGCACGGCTGCTTCCACGCCCCTCACAAGAGGAACAGCCCCGCGCCGCCCTTTTCTCCCCGGATTGCTCTGCGCGCTACTGTGCTTTCCCTCCAGACTCTGCCGCCCATCGTCGTCTGGCGGCCCGAGGCGGCTTGCCTGACGCTGCGTCCGTCAAGGGGAGTCTCTGCGCGGCCGCAGAACTGCCTCCCGCCAGTTTCCGCCTGCGGGAGAGCGAGACCGAGTTGACGGCGGGGGGTGCGGAGTACTTGGCGCGGCTGTCGCTGTCCCCGCCGCCACAGCCGTCGCCCGCCGGGAGTGGCGAGGGCCGTGGCACCGTGCAGGATGAGGCTCCCGTGGGCCCTCGCGGGGCGACTGCGGGTGGTGGTGGTTGCGCCTGCTGCGATGCCGCTCCCCTCGCGTTGGAGGAGTGGAACCGCATGATTGAAGACATGCTGCTGCCGACGGCCGCCGCTGGCAGCTGAGGGGAAGCGGCGCTCGGGTGCTGGGGGTTAACTGTCGCCTTCGCCCCAGCCCCTCGGCACCACTGGCCGCCTGCCTCCCCGGCGTGTTCCTCGAAGCGCAGTAGTTTACTTATTTTATTTTACTTTCGGCGACCATCCGCCGTAGAAGGCGCGGTTTTGCAAAAAAAACGGGCGGGAGAGAAGGAGAGAGACACAAATAAACACAAGGGAAGACACGACCGATTCCATTCCATTTTTTCCT
>NW_021704639.1:4253-7790 GCF_003719485.1 Trypanosoma conorhini | reverse complement strand
TAAATATTCTATCCTCTTTTTTTTCCCCGTTCCTTCGTCGTGGCGCGGTGACGGCTGTTGTTGTCTCCCTCCCTCCTCTCTCTCTCTCACTTCCTCCTGGGACAAGGGGAATAGGGTGGAGTTCAGGAATGGCGTCGAAGCGGCCGCAGCGTCGGCCGGTCAACATCGACGACGACGCAGCCATAGACTTTTCTGCCGTGGCGAAGGCGGCCCCGACGAGGCCGGTGGCCCCTCCCGCGTTGCTGCAGTCCACCGTGGCGGAGGCAGCGCAGAGGCAGCAGGGCGCCCCCGCCCCACTGCAGGCGGTGGACCCAAGACTCAGCTCCCACATACATCGAGCCGGTCCACGCCGTCGCGTTGGCTTCGGTGGACCTCCTGCAACCTCGCCGGCGTTTGACTCCACAGTCCCGCCTGGCGCTGCAGGCAATAGCACTAGCGGCGGAGATGACGTGAAGGGAAACAAGGAGCTGCTGGATGCCTTCTGGCGCGAGGATGCGGTGCGGCAGGAGCAGGAGTCCCACCAGGCACGACGTGAGCGGTACGAAAAGGAGATACGCGCTCTTTGGTGCGGTGGGTCCGCCGCTGCGGAGGCGGCGCCTGAGGCGGGGCGCACTGGCGCCGCGCCACACCAAACATATTCCCTTCTGGACCAGTTTTTTGCGGATGGGGTTCCGGACGTGGAGCCGTGGGACCTCTGGGCGCTCTCCATGCCGCGCTACGGTTTGGCAAACGTGGCTGCGGGCCAGCTGGACCGCGTGCACCACCCTCTGCTGCCCGAGACGCACTACTCGCAGCACTACCGCCACCGCGTGGAGGAGCCGCCGGCCGCGGTGACGCTGGCGAAGACCCGAGAGGAACTGCGTGCGGAGCGCCGGGAGCGGCTGCGCAAGGCGAAGGAGGAGCGAGACCGCGCCAGGAAGGCCGCTCTCCAACAGCAGCCACACGAGGCCGACGTCGCCGGCGGTGGGCTCACGGCAGCCTCGCTCGGCTCCACCGCGAGGGATCGCCTCAGCAACAGCAACCTGCGCTTTAATCTCTTCGGCGACAGCGTGATGAATCCACTGAGCACGGAGAACAAAATCTTTTCGCAGTACCAGGAACGCTTCCTTGAGCACCAGCGACGCAATCACGAACGTCACGTGGCTGCCATCCCGCAGCAGATTGAAAAACGCAACCGCGACCTCAAACGACACGCTGAGGAGCAGCCCTTTTTTAGGGCCTACCGCATTTTTCCTATTTTTACCCCGGCCCATCTGGGGAAGCTGCGCAACTTCGCAAACGATGGCCTGCTGCGCGGCTTCGTTCTGTGGGTGTGCCAGTGTGACGCACTTGTTGTGTTGACGGGCGGCGAGGTCGCGATGCGGCACCTGGAGCGTTGGATTCTACAGAAGATGCGCTGGGACTCCCCCGAGACGGCCGCCCTGCGGCTGATGACGTGCCCGCTGCAGGACGCCGCGACGTTTTCATTTGTCTCCGCGAAGAGTCGAAAACGCGGGCGCCAGCCGGCACGGGCCACGGAGGAGGCGCGGGCGCAGAGGGAGCCGAAGAAGAACGGGGACGACGCTGAGCATGTCTACATGAACTTTGCGGATAGCGTGCAGGAGGGCGAGTCTTTCATGCGCTCGCTGCCGACAGCGGGGCCGTGGAGGGACCTCTCACACGTCTGGCGAGCTGCACTCGCATCGGGAGTTGGAAGTGACGCCAATTGAGCTTGACGGCGCCGAGGCTGGCGAAGCTGACGACACACCTTGCAGGCGAGGGAAACTGAGGCGAGAGAGATGTTGCTGGCCGCTGCTGCGAGGACCGCTTATCTGCAGTGAAGTCGGGCAATTGTTCCTATTATTTGCTTCTCTCCCTTTTTCTGGGTGTGTGAGTCCTGCGGATGTGGGGCGGGGGAAAGTGCCGCCGGTCATTCTTGTCGCTTGTTCTCTTTGCCGTCACTGAATTCCTTCCTTTTTTTTTTCGTTCTCACCTTTTTTTTTTCACTCTTGTCGTGGCCACGACATGTTTTTGCTTGGCGGTTCTTTACCTCCGACAGCTATTGATCGCATTTATTACCGCCACAGGAGCACTCCAAGGGAGAAGCAAACTTCAATAATGTTCAGCTATCCGCCCTTTTCACTGACGAAGCCCATGTACGACATGGACACCTACGGGGGTCGCATCATGTACTTCTTTTCCTCCATCAACCCGCTGCTCTGCTTCCAGACGGAGCGGATGCTGCTGCAGAAGCGGCTGCTTCTGGACCGTGTGGCTGCCGGCGAGAAGGTGGATGTGGGCGACAAGACCCTCTGGCGTGCACGCACCGCCATTGAGAACTGCGTGCACCCAACCACAGGAGAAACCCTCTTCCCTCTGTTCCGGTTTTGCGCGTTCCTCCCGATGAACGCGTTTATCGTCCCCTTTATGATGACGCCTGGAACGGTCAGCAGCGTCCCGCGCACGATCTTCATTCAGTGGTTTAACCAGAGCTATAATAGCGCGGTGAACTACGCCAATCGCTCCTCCGACAAGCAGCCTGTGGGGGAGCTCACCAAGGCGTACCTTGCCGCGGTGGGCATCTCCGTTTCTGGTGCACTGGGTGCGACGGCGCTGCTTAAGCGGGTGCCGAGTGGCACCCTCCAGGCAACCGTCATCCGCGCGACTGTGCCGTTCTGCGCCGTTTCCGCCGCCGCCATTGCGAACCTCTCGCTGATGCGCAAGAACGAATGGATGCCGTCTGGCACCGGACTGAACGTCGTGGACGAGGACGGGGAGGTGCGTGGACAGAGTCTCGCCGCCGGCATGGACAGCCTGAAGAAGTGCTCGGTGACGCGTGTCGTGTGGAATATTCCCTCGATGCTCCTCCCAACGCTCTTGATGGCTCCCCTTACGACCCGCTACGCCTTCGCCAGGAGCTCGCCGCTGTGCACAGAAACGGCGTTGCAGATTCTGGGCCTCGCCGTGGGTGTGCCGATGGCGCTCGGTGCGTTTAGCCCCACTGTGCGCATTCCTGCGGCCCGCCTGGAGCCGTCGCTGCAGGGGCTGAAGCGCAAGGACGGGACCCCAGTGACGACGTACACGTACTACAAGGGCCTGTGAGAATTCGCTGTCGCGACTGAGTGTCTATCAGCAACGCGGTGACACATGAAACGGACTGTGTTTCTTTTTTGTTTTTGTTTTCCGCCTTCCCATTGGCCACTGCGCAAAGCGTTGTGGCCCCAAAACGAGGGAAGTAAAAATAAGTAGACTAAGCTGCTTCGGTAAATATAAGAAGTTCAACGAAAACGGAAGAGATGCTCGCACACACACAAAACAAAAACAAAAATAAAAACAAAAAAGCAAAGAAAAAAAACAGAAACAAAAACGAACGGGTTATGCTTGAAGGCGCAAAATGAGGAGGCCTGGGTGGGTGGGGGGCAGCTAGTGAGCGCCGTGCAGAGCGAGTAGGGGGCCGCTTCGGCTCTTTGTCACCTCGTGAGACGGAGGAGCCCGCGTGCAGAGGGGGGCGGGCCGGTTGTTTTTTTTAAATTTATTGACCCCATCAAGTACATGTTT
>NW_021704639.1:0-4228 GCF_003719485.1 Trypanosoma conorhini | reverse complement strand
GAGAGAGAGAGAGAGAGGGGCTCCGCAGCCCACACGACGACGACAGGAGGGAGAGAAGACGGGGAATTTTTTTGCACCTAATGACGCCTGCGTCTTTACGTGTTGGCAGTCCGCGCTTTTTTGTTTCCGTTTCACTTTTCCTTCGCCTTTCCGCAGGTGATGGGATGTGCTGCGCGCAGCGGCCTCGCGGGTGCTTCCTTTTTTTTTATTGTTGTCTGTCTGCCTGTGTGTCTGAGCCCGCGGAGATTTCAAGCGGATCATCTTCCGGGGAGCGGTGGGTGGTGGAAGGCAGCGGAGGAGGAGGAGGCAAGAGAAGAAAATAAAAGGCAAGCAAAAATAAAAAAACAAAATAAAATAAAAGGCAACGGAGCCACTCTGAGAGCGGGCGAGCCGGGGGAGGAGCGACACCGCCGGGATCGCACTGTACGCCGCACACGCGTTGGGTCCCTCACGCGCGCATGCCTGAGTTGCCTGTCGCCGCTGCCCCCAGCAGCGACGCCTCACGGCAAGAGGCGACAAGCTTTCGGGTGAAGTTGGGGGACGCCGCCCACGCCGCTCCCGGCACAGCTCGGGACAAGGCCAGCACGGCAGACAGGGGACGCCATGCTCCGCCGCCGTCGTCGGGTTTGGGCGCAGCGGGCGTGGCCCCGACGGAGATGGAGTTTGCTGCGAGGGTGACCCTGGTGAATGCACTCTCGGAGGCCTACACTTCCACCGGGTATCCAACGGTCGCCAACTCCAACACGCCCCATGCGAGTGTCTATGGAGCCTTTGTGGAGCTGCGGAATCCCTCGCTGCGCAGCCTCACGTTGCCGCCAGACGAGACACTCGTCGTTGACCCGCCCACTCAGCGGAGCCGCGACAGCGGAGCCGGCACGTGTCGGCCACTGCTGCGTGTGGTGTGGAAGCGTGGCTCCCACCTCTTCGACGCCCGGGCGGCAACGGCGGCGGCGGCAGCGGGTGCTACACCGAAGTTGTCCTCCCTGTGCAGTCCAAAGACGCCGGCGTGCTTTGTCCCCCCCAGAGCAGCTCCAGCGGCCTCCTTGAGGCATCTTCAGCAATTTCCTGACGGAATCCACGACGTGCAGACCTCGCCGCGAATGAGTGGGCTGCTCCTTGGCCTTCCGCAGACCGTCGCAACGCCCTCCTGCGCTCCCCGCGCAACCAGTCCGGTGGACGGTGTTGTCTCTAGCACCAACGGCACACGTCCAGGGGAAGAGGGCGACAGGGCAGAAAAGAACACTCCGGCGGCGCCACGGTCGAGGCCGCAGCCTCCGTTCTCTCCTCCTGAGGAGCCTCCGCTGGAGAGTGCCCCGGTGCAGCTGACACTGGTCACGGCCAGCAGCTTTAACCACCTCACCACGTACGCCGTCAAACACCAAGGAGGAAGCGTGCTGGCGGCGGTTCCGCTACAGACGCTGGTGGCCTCGTTAACCCCACGGAGGATCACTGCGCATTGCCCGTTTCTTCTTGGCACGACTGTGGGTGAGACGTACACGCCACCTGGCCTTCCCATCGACGCAGCGCAGCATACACTGCGCGGTGGCGAGCCAAAAGAGCCAAGCAATAGTTTTATGTTTCGCAAGCCTGCAAATCTCACGGCGCAGGGATCACCAGAGGGAATAGAACTCTTACTTGAGCGAAATCGAGCAGCGTGGGCGAGGGGCGACGACGGGGATGCGATGGCGGTTGCGACAGAGTGCATTGCGGTAGAACCGTTTATACTGATTGGAAACCAAGGTGGAGATTTGCTTATCTTTAGCATGTTTGAGCGGAAGGTTGTGCAGCGTCTTAATTTTGCAGGCGGGGTAAGCGGAGGAAGCAGCGGGGATGCCGCCAGTGTGACGCCCAAGCAGGTTGTAAATGTTCCAGTCTCGTGCATCACAGAACTGGAATGTGGGCTGGAAAAACTTCTGACCCTAATGTTTGAGCGTGCTGGGATGCGTAGGACGCGGGATGGAAATGGTTTTACGTCTCCATTCGGGAACACGGAGGGATTCCCGCCCTCCGTGTTTGCCGTTGGATTCGCCAATGGGCAGGTGCTGCTTGTATGTGTGACGCTGGAGGGGGCCTGGCTAAGCCGACTTCTCTCTTCCTTTGGACACAGGCCTGTGCAGGCGATAGCGATGCAGTTGCCGCACTTTCTTAAGCGGCTGTGGTCTGAAGATGCAGCGGCAATGCCTGTTGCTTGGGCACCACCACCACCGCCAGAGAGACGGCGGGAGAAGGGGTCTTTCCCTGCGAGTGTGACGTGTGTGACTGCGGAAACTCTCCTTGCGGGTGAGGACGGCGGTATTGCGGCGATCTCCTGCAACGGCGGAACGCTGCGCCTAGTCAAGGCGCTCGACATTGAGGCCGAGCTCTGTCAAATCACCGCTTTTGAAAACAACTCCGCTGGAGGCTTTTTGGCCGTGCAGTGGATCCCCAGCCACGCCGACGCCGCCCTCTGCCCGGACCTTCTCGTCGCCACCAACGAGGACGACTCCATCACGGTGTACCAGCTATCCCACCTCGGCGGGAGGAACAAAAACGGCAGCGGCAGACCAAACCGGGCCTCCAAGGCGCTGTTAATGGAGGATTTAGAAGTAATGTCGCCTGTCCTGCAGACACTGTCGTTCGTCGCGTATTCGCAGGCTGTGAAGGATGGCGTTGTGCGTGTTGCGCGGCGATGCTTTCATCGCTCTTGGGTGGGCGACCTCTGTGCCCTGCCGCTTCCGTCACGCGGTCACCTGTTGGTTGCCACCTCGTACGACGGTCGCAGCTCCTTCTGGCCTCTCTGCTGTGAGGACGCGGCCTCTTCTGCCGATGCCCCCGATGCCACACCGCTTCACACCGTCGAACCGCACATTCAGGAGTGTTTTCATGGGTGCTTTCACCAGGACGCCAACGGTGCGTGCGTTATCCCGCAGCGGTTAGACGATTGCATCTCAGCTGAGCCATCCGCTGCTGTGACGCTGCACACTGACCATACCGTTCGCTGTATTGCCTGCGGGGCTGGGCGCAACCAATTTCTCGTTTCCCTGTGCCTTCGCGGGCGAGTGAAGTTTTGGGAGGTGAGAGCGGTTTCGAAGTAGGTGGCAACCCTTTGCCTTGCCTTTATCGCGTCTCCAGGTGATGACCGCTTCAAGAGAGAACTAATGAATAAAACGCGTGGTGGCGGCGTCGGTGGTCATGTTGGCCAGGAGCTTCCTTCTGCTTGTCTCGTCTCTCTTTCTCTATCTCTTAAAAAAAAAAAAAACTGTTTTTGCTTTGTTTGCACCACCTCCTTCGACGCCTCCCTTTACGCATCTTGGCTTTTTCGCCCCTAACGGCGTCGTGCCTCAATTTGCGTGCGGCGCATGGCTGGGTGTGGCGAGGAAGGATAACACGGATGGGGAGGAAAGGGCGAACACACTTCACTTTTCTCTGCATTGCGAAGGATAGCAGAGTTTGCTGGCGTTGTGGGCTGGCAGGTCTTTTTTTTTGTTGTTGTTGTTGTTCTGGACGCGTGCCCCGGCTGTAGGGATTATGGCATCGTGACTGGTGGCTGATTGATTGGAGGGGGGGCTTGGTTTGACTTTGCCCTCTTCTTTTTTCCCCTCTAGGATGCATCATCGCCCTTGCCCTAGGGATGCATTGCGGGTGGGTTCGGTGTGCAAGCGGAGTACAAACCAAGGGCCCATGCGTTGTTTCTGATGCCTGGAAGGAGCTGGGGGCATGTGGTGACGCCATCACGGCATGCTGCTGCAGGTGTTACCCACATTTTACTATTGTCACTGTTTTTTGTTGTTTCCGTCTTGTAGAATCCAGTGGAAGGACTGTGCGTCCAGCTGGGGCCAAGGGAGTAGGTGCCGTGTGACGTACTTAACTCTCCGTCCCTGTTTATGCAAGGGATACTTGTTTTTTTCTTCTTTTTCCGTTTTTTTGCTCTTCAAACATCCCGTTGGTGTAGGGGCGGCGGCTGCCGTTCTTTTCGCTCTGCTTCTCTCTTCGCCACCACCACAACTGCGACTACTGCCACCACCGGCCCTCTCCACGCGGAGAAGAGGGAGCGGGCGGTTGCGGTTGCGGGGGACTTTACAGACTCCCGCCTGGTGAATGCGTGGCGGGGGGCGCTGCTTTCTTGGCCGCCGGGCCCTTGAAGTCGTCTTGTTTGTACTGTGCGTGCGTGCGGAGTGCTGAGAGCGCCCCGCGGCAAACCGCTGTGACTCCTCCCCACCTTGCTTCTCCCTCCCTCCCTCCCTCCCTC
>NW_021704642.1:0-12715 GCF_003719485.1 Trypanosoma conorhini | reverse complement strand
CTTCTTTCTCTCTCTCTGTTATATATATATATATATACGCATCCCCCTCACACTTATCCCTAACCCCGTGACGCATTTCTGCTGTTGGCATATGTGCGACTGCTTCTGGTGTTGCGTTGCGTTTAAAGAGGGAGAATAATTGTGAAGGGCACGCACGGGGAGAGAGACGAGAAAACAAAAAGAGGTAGCGAAAAAAAGCCGCGCAGAGCGCTCGTGATTTAGGGCACGATGATGCGTGGCTTTCCTTCGATTGCCGTTAATTCCCGGTATTGGGGTGTTTGCCCCCCTTTTCCCTGCCTTTTTGCGGTGCTAAATCCTTTTGTTTTTGTTCCTTTTTGTTTTTGTTTCTGTGTTTGTGTTTTCATTTCACACTTCTCGCCCCCTTCACTTGTGGGTTTTTTCTTTTATTTATATATATGTTTATATGTATATATATATACTTGTCTGTGCGTGTGGCGTTTGTTTTACTGGCGTCATTTGTGGCCTGCGTGGGGGGTTTTCTCAGCGGCCGCGAAGCGTGCGGCGGGCCGCCTGTGCGACGCGATGGGCGTCGTGGCGGGGAGGGAGCCGCTGGGGGGACGACGGCCACGCGTGTGTCTCGATGAGGGCCGCGTGGGAGGGGGGACGAAAAGAAAAATATATGCTCGTTCTCTTTCTTTCCTTTTTTTTTGCGTATTGTTTCTTTGGGGCGGGGGGCGGCGGGGTAAACGCGCGTCCGAGACGACGACGGCGGCGGGGGCGGAAACAACTCCGGGCTCGCCGGCGACACGACGAGTTGGTGGGGCGCGGTCCCCGGCGTCTGCCTCGTTTCCTGCGGGCGGGTGCGTCCCACGGTGTATATATATATATATATATTTGTAATTTGTATGATCGCTGCTTGAGGTGTTCGCCGGGGCGACTTCTGCTTCCCGACGCGCCTCCGCGTGCGGCTCCGCGGGGGGACGGTGTGCCTGCAAACACTGTTTCAAGGCGAGCGCCAGCCACTTCACCTCTTCTTTCCTCTTCTCTCCATGACTCGCAACCACGCACACCCACCCCTCTTAAGCGTGCAGGGTCAGTACGACGCATTTCTCTGCCTCAGTTTTCTACGGCGACGCAAGTAAATAAAAGTGGGTCGCCAACACGCAGGTGCGTGCGAAGGGGGTGGCGGCAGCTAAATATATCGGCAGCGACATAAGCCACTACCACCGCCAGTGCGTCGCGGACCACCGTGGACTCCCTGTACATTGCACAGGGGCGCAGGGGGAAAAAGGGGCGCGGGTGGTGCACGCGACGAAGCACAGCCAAGGATAAAAGGACGGTTCATCGAATACGCGACACGTGACGCGGGAAGGCAGGGGAAGGGCACGACAATGCTGCCGTTGTCCTTGACTCGCCAGGCTGATCCGCCAGCGGTCGGCGAACGAGGCACGGAAGAGGAGTTAGTGCCACGCAGAGTGGTAACGCTTCACCTGCAACCCGCACCAGCGGAGCACGGAGGGCGTCTGAGGCGTCGTGTTTCATGGGTGAGGGACGTACGGGAACATACTAACCAGCGCGTAAGTAAAAGTTGCTGCGTCTTTCATAAGAAGAAACTTTTCGGGGAGAGCAGCAGCAGTGACGAGAGCAGCAGCAGTGACGAGAGCAGCAGCAGCGGCAGCAGCAGCGCGTGTGCTGACGGCGGTGAAAGGCGAGGCGACGTTCATCCTCACGACTTTCACGAGGGCGAGGATGGAGATCATTCCGCCTGCAGGCACAGCGATGATGGCCAGCACCACCGCCGCCGCCGCCACCACCACCGGAAGCATCCTCCCTGCACAAAGGAGCATTGCTACTGCGGGACACGGTTTCATTAAGCACCTGTGGTTACTACAGGGCGGAAGGAAAACAGCAAACGATACACGAGATAAAAGGGAAAATAACACCTTGTGTGGGGGTGCCGCTCCCGCGCAAAAGATGTTTACTGGGATTTGTAGTAAGTTTTCTGCCACTGCTCTTGTTGTTGAGTGAGAATGACAGAAAAACGAACATGCAGTGGGAGGAAGGGAGCAAAATACAACGTCACCGCGCAGCTATGAACCCTTTTTCTGTTTGTGTTTATATATATGTATACATATATACGGATATATATGCGCGCATTTGGACCCCCGTCGTTACACGGATCATTGGGGGCAGTGTGCCTCAGTTACCGCTGGCTCGCGCCCGGCGCTGATTCCTCTCTCCCCCTCCTCTTTTCCATTGGAGTTATTCCGTAATAATTTTATCGCTCCTCATCTTTTACTTTTTATTTTTTTTTTGCTTAATTTCCCTCACTTCCCCCCTACCTGCGTCGAAAACGCATTAATATTTTTATGCATCTTCCCCCGGGGGAGGGTTGTGCAGGGTGCGTCCCGACGGGCGGTGCCTCGCGATGCCCGGGGAACTGGGGCCAAGCGCGTCTCCGCGGGCGCCGTGGAGTTCACCGCCGGTGCCGTCGTCCGCCTCGCCGCCGCCTCACCCCACGAGGGGCGACACACCGTCGCCCGCAACGGGGGCGTCCGCCGCTGGCGGACGACAGCACTCCAGCATTGCCGAGTTCATGCAAAGCCCAATGCTTGTCATTCCAAACCTGGACGTGATGAAAGTGGCAGGAACGCCTCCGCCCCCACGCGAGGATACGAGTTTGTTGCAGGATTTGCAGGAACTGCGGCGTCGCGTGGGCATGGCGCAGGAGGAGGTGTACGCGCAGCGGCGCGCGGTGGCGGAGCTGGAGGCCCAGGTCCGCTCTGGGAAGACGAAGGTGCTAACGCAGCTGTATTCGGATTTATCGACGCCGCCGCCGCATGCGGTGGGCAAAGATGCGCCTGGGGGCAATGCGGAGGTGGTAGACGGCCTGCTTGTGTCTGTGCAGGAGCAACTTCTCTGCCAGGTACGCAAGTTAGAGGAGGAGACGGCTATGTGCCGGCTAAATAACTCTGCGAAGGAGGAAGCACTCCGTGCCCTCTACGCCGGGATTCTCATGGAGGAAAAAAACCAGGAGGAGCGTGGTAGAGAACTCCGGGCAGAGGAGACGGTGTGCAATACGCTGCGGCTTAAGTTGCAGGAGGCCCAGCGGCGTGTGTGGGACTACCGACGGCGTGAGTTGTTTGTTTCCGCCGCCGAGAGGAAGTATTTGGAGCAGATGGAGAGCATTCACAGTCTGCGCGCGGAGGTGCGGGAGTGCGGGTTGCGCCTTCCAGTGCTTGAGGTAGATGGCGACGTGACCGGGGCTGCCATTCCGACGTGTAACCGATTTCGTTGGGAGCAGCACTGCGCTAGAAGACTGCGTGCAGTGAAGCGGCCACCGTCGCTGGAAACGGAGGGAGTTTGCTTCGGCAGTAAACCCATGGAGAGGGGCGTGGGCAAAGGGGAGGAGGAGGATGAGGACGACCCGAACGCCACTGTGTCGCGGGTCTTTGCCTTCCCTCCGGGCACCCTGAGGTCGCTACACCAGGCGATGTGCAGGGACGCAGGCGAAGGTGCGGCCGGGTGCGGTGGGCACCTCCATTGCAGCGTAAGAAGCGCCGCTGCGGCGGAGCGGGAGGGCGGGAGCCGCGGTTTGCGCCAGCGCGCGCGGGCGCTTGGCCTCAGCTTGCAGTACCAGCAGCACCTGGAGGCCAATCCGTACCTCTCCCGTTCCTCTGCAGGGGGAGGCGGGGTCGAAAGCGAAAAAGGAGCCAGCGCTGCGTCAAATGGGATGGAGATGGTTATTCGCGGTCAACGGCGGGCCGTCGATCAGTTCCAGCGGGAACTTGAGTCCGCCGTGGCGGCGTTGCAGTCGTCTGACGGGGCAGATGTGTATTTTCGCGACTTCACCTCGCCAGATGCGGAGAGACTTGGCGGCCGCGCCGACACCACGCATGTCGGCGGGGCAGCTTCAGTTCCACGCTGCCAGCGCCGTGATGGCCGTCCGGTGACGCCGTGGAGGGCGGCAGCAGAGTTGGCGCAGCTCAACGCCGCAGCTCCGTCGCCGCGCCGGGGGAAGGATACCGGCGAGGCTGCGGATTGCGCGGGCGGATTATCGTCATTGTGCGAAGCGGAGGGCGCATTCCGTCGTGTGTAGAGCAGGGTGAAAGCAGAGAGAGAGAGAAGGGCGGATGTGTGTGCGAAAAAAAAACGGGGAGGGGAAGGTAGCTGTATATTGAAATAACACCAAAGCAGCGTGGCAAAAAAAAAGCAAATGGACGAAAGAGGATACAGATGGTGTGTGAGTCAAAGTACAAATTTCCCGTGCTTCTTATTTTGGCCTTATCCTGGGGCGTTGTGTGACATCGCTGGGAATCGTCTGTAACAGACACACACACACACACACACACACCACATACGCGTCTCTTCTTTCTTATGCGTTTTCCTACACGTGGGATGAGGCCGTAGCTGTATTTTTATTCGTAGTGTGCTATTGCTGCATTTTAAGTGCTTTCCCCATCCATTCAAACCTTTGAGCGTGAATGCGGGACGCTCTGTTATTATTCTCTCTCTTTTTTTTTCATTTCCTCTCTCTCTTCTTGCTGCTGCTGTAAGTTTGACAGAATACACCGTTATTCCTTTGCCGCTACAAGGGCGCGAGCAGAGGCGTGGCTGGAATGGAAGCAGGCGCCTCTCCCGTTGCCTCCACGCCCCGGCTGATCGCTGCATCCCTGCTGCTCGGGGTCGCCGTGGGCGCCACCGCCACCTTCGCATACTTCGCCAGGAAGAACGGGCCGGAGGACGCGCGGCGGCGCGGCTGCGCGCTGCACGCGGGGTCTACGTCTTTGTTTTCCCTTGGCGATGGGGGGGCCGCGGCCACGTTCTCCGGGCGGAGGCGCTCACAGCAGGACGACGCGTGTGGTGGGCAGAGGCGGCGCACGTCGCGACGCTCAAACTCGGGGGTCGAGCTGCCGCCCGGTTTGGTTTCGTTGCGGTCGCTGGCGGCGCGGCGGCTGGGCCAGGACGGCTCCCGCGCCAGCTCCATTAACCTCATCCTGAAGTCCTGCCTGGGGGCGGAGGGCCTGTGCGACGACCCGCTCGGGGGGAGCGGCCCGGCGGCGGCGGCGGCGGCGGCGGAGGAGGAACGAGGGGGCGAGGCGGCGGCGGGGGACGACAGCCGCGAGCTCCCACAGCGCGGCAGCGAGAGTGCGGGGAAGACGGAGCGGTACGCACCTTCCTCGTCTCTCGGCCCAATGGACGATGACGCAAGCAGCGTCAGCACCTTGGACGGCCTCTTTGACGACGGCGCGGTGTCGCAGAGCGACGATGAGGTACGCGGGCGGGAGAGGGGAGCTAACAGCAACCCCGGCAACAGCAGCAAGAATAATAATAGTAGCGCACTGGCGCCGCCGCAAAAGCAATCCACCTTAACCTCGACGCAGCAGGCAGGTCGATCCATGTCGGTGGAGGACGGTTCAGATAGGCAGGCCCACAGTGGCGTGGATTCCTCTGACGCCAATGTGCAGCTCCGCTCCTTATCCCAGAGCGACGCCGTTTTCTCAAAACGACACTTTTACCATAGCTACAGTGGCGCGATTATTACACGACTTCCCTCTGTGGCTTCGGTTCGGTGTCGTTCAATACTGCAGCATCTACAGGGCACCTCCTCGTCGCACAAGGAGGAAAGCGCCGAGGAGGAGGGCAGTAGATCACACTTGACGCACTCCATTCCCTCCACCATGAGTCTGCTGGATGACCCCATCTATCGCGTGGTTATCACGGGTGGACCGTGTAGTGGAAAGACCTCCTGCCTCTCGTACCTTCGCCGGGTGTTTGAAAAGCTTAACTTTAATGTATTTTGTGTCCCAGAGGTGGCAACCTTGTTGCATGCTGGGGGTGTAAACCTGATACTTAACACCCAAGAGGAGCGTATTAGGCAGCAGCGTGTTATTCTGCAGATGATGATGATGCTGGAGGATGCCTTTTACGAGTTGGCGTCGATGCGTTCTCGGCCATCGCTGATCCTCTATGACCGTGGCACCATGGACGGTAGCGCGTACTGCTCGGAGGAAGAGTGGAATGCAATTCTGAAGATCACTGGATATAGTAACGAGGAGTTAAGCGATGCTCGCTATGACGCGGTGGTCCACTTGGTGACGGCGGCCATCGGTGCAGAGGAATTCTACACGCTTGCAAACAACGCGGCTCGTTTCGAGGGGATAGCTGAGGCACGACGCCAGGACGGCTTGACGTTGAATGCATGGCGCGGCCACTACCTCGTCTCTGTGGTGCATAACGAGGACACCGATTTTGAGAAGAAAATGATGCGTGTGGCGGAGTTCATTGGCTGTGTGACGGGCATTCCCACGGTGGAAGGCATCACGGCGGTGTCTGCGTCCTCCACTACCACCAGCGCCACCGCCACTGCGGCCTCGTCCAGGGCGACGACGGTCCCAACCGCCAAACCGGCGGCGCCACCGCAGCCGTCACTGCCATCGCCTCTGCCGCCTCCGCCGCCTCCGCCACCCACGTCAGTGGGGTCGTCTCCAGAGCGCAAAGGGGAAGAGGAGAAGGGGTGTGAGGAGGAGGGGGTTGCACATATGGCGTTTTTGGCGACAGGAACACGCGCCTTTGCAAGCGGCGCGTCTCTGGCGGGCGTCTCTGCACACTCGCTCCGTCATGCTAATTCCACGGGCTCTCTACATTCTCCGACGGAGGAGCTGCTTTGCTCGGCGGGTGTGGCGCCGGAGCGCACGCCGTTGTCCTCCTCACAGGGCCCTACACTCGCGTTCGACGCACATGCCGAGCGTGGCAGTTTGCAGCGCCACTTTTTTGTGAATCGCGTGGATTTTGCCCAAATTCCCGCGGATGCAGTGACGGCCTCCGTCGTCACGATAACCCTGGTCCCGCTCCGAGCGGAGTACCGCACCGAGGTGGTCATCCGCCTGGCCCGCGCCAACGACCTCCACCCGCTGTACCTCCGTCGCGTGGAGTACAACCACCCCGAGCGAAACTCGCCGTCCCTGCCCGACGGGAATCAGGAGCTGAAGAGTCCCTGCCGCAGCCGCCACGTGGCGCGGGTGCAGATTACAAAAGCCTCCTTTTTGAACCTCGCACGGCGGCGAGACCCGTCACAGCCTGTGATTCAAAAGACCACAAAGCGTTTTTTCTTCAACATGCGACACTTTACTCTTGTGACCTTTCAGCATCCAAAGGAGCTGCGAGGGGTTTGTCGGCTGGTGGCCCCTGCTGACACGACGGAGGAGGACATCGGCGGCTTGGCGGAGGTCGAACCTTTCTCACTCCTCATGAGAGAAGGTGTCATGTAAATAACATCTCAAGCGAGTAGGGGTACGCAGGTGCGCCGACAAGAAGGCAAGCAGGTGAAGCCAACTCCATGAATGTGTGTAGCATGATACCAGTCTACATATATATATATATATATATATATATAGACTGGTATTTATATATGTATACTCTCCGAGTATGTAACTGAATACCAGAACGAGTTTAGTTTATGCGCAACTAAAAAGAAAATGTGTAGTGAGTGGGGCGACGCCAGATACCTGTTGAGCAATAAGGATAATGGAACAGTGTTTCTCACACGGGTCGCTTAATAACAATAATTATCATTATCATTATCATTATTTAGCTTGCTGCTGTTGGGCTTTTTTTTTTGTTTGTCTGTCTGTTTTTGCTTTTCTTTTTCCTTCCTTCTCCCATTGTCTTTTCTTTTTTCTATACGAAATTATTGGCACCCTCCTTCCTTTTTTTTTCTTCTACGTCTTTCCTTCTCTTCATTTTGCTGTTTGCTGCGACAGCCTTAAAATGGGACCACGGCGGTTTGCTGATGTACACGCCTTCTTTTTTTTTTTCTTCATTTCTTCTTCTTCTTCTTCGCGTAAGTGAGACCCCGTCGCTGAAGCAGCTTGAATGCCTCCTTTTTTTTTGTTTGTTATTGTTGTTGTTTTTTTCCTTCCCCTCTTCTGTGGTTCGGCGCCTGGGCTGCCGCAGTTGCCACGCGTGTGCAATGGGAACGCCTTCGTGTACATTTTTCTATCCCTGCGTTTATGTGTACGTGCGACTGTATTGATTTGTTTGTTTGTTTGTGTTTTTGCCTTTTTTTTTCTTCTCTTCCGTCTGTACGGCGATTAGCCTGGAGGGACGGCATCCCCCACCCGGCTGGCTGCCACGAGACGGGGGGTTGCATCGAACTTCACCTGCCTGCGATGGGCACGGGGACGACGTCCTTTCCGCCGTGTCCCGCAGAACCCATTGAACTTCACCCGTTTCTTTCCTTTTCCCTGGCGGTAGGGAACGCACGCATACAAGCACAGGCGTTGTAGAGATATATATATCTTGCCGGTGCGGGCTGTAGGGTTCCTTCCGGAGCGCGTTGCAATGTCTCGAACTGTTTTGCGCGCCGGCTGCTCCACGGCGGGGGCCGCAATTCGAGGAGTAGTGCGTGTCTGTGGGGTGGGCGGGGAGTGGGCGGTAACGTTTGGCGCCGCGCGCTGCGCCTCCTCGACGCACGCAGTGTCCGGGGAGGAGCTCCGCGCCGCTTTGCGCGTCCTCGCCCTCCCTGACAGCGCGACAGACGACGAGATCAAGGCTCGCTTTCAGCAACTCGCCAAGACGAGCCACCCCGACGTCCTCCACAGTGACAACCCTCACAAGTGTAGTGGTGATGCCGACCCAACGCGTGGCGGTGGCGGTGGCAACGCGAACGTGTCACGGGATGAATCATCTGCCGCGGAAAACATGCGGCGCGGGGTGGAGGCGTATCAGTTGCTGCGGCGGTACAGCAGCGCGGAGCGGCGCATGATTTTGGCCGCCTCCCGTGTCGATGGTGATGCACAGCAGCGTGCACAGCGGGCATACGAGGGCCGACGTCGAGAGCAACGTCAGGAAACGCAGGGCATGGACCGTGGCGCGCAGTCCGGCCGAGGCCGAAGTAAAACGGCAGAGTTTAATACTTTTAGAGCGCGCATGGAGAGGATGCGGGCGGAGGCCCCGCCTTGGAATCTGACAGACCGACGGCGGAGGGGCACTAGGCATGCGCTCTCCTTCATGTTTGGACCACAGGGTCACTCGGCGCAGGCGGCGATGGAACACATCTTTCGTGAGTATCAACGCACAGGGGGCCTGGGGGATGGGGCGGCCGGCAACACCCGCTTCCCCCAGTACCCTTCCGGCAGCTTCGCGTCGACGTCGGCCGCATTCGCCCCGGAGTCGGAAGCGCGCTACATGCAAATGAGGAAGCGGGCCCAGCAGGCCGCCGTTGTGGATGCCGCTGTGGGCCAACGGCTTGTGCTGGGGATCTTTGCTTTCGCCCTGTTTGCCGTCGCGTGTATGGTGTACGCAACCGTCTCACGGCGGCGGGCGGCGCAGTGGAACTATTACGCGACAGAATCCCCGGCCACATATGTAGTCTCGAAGGGCGTGGGTGGGGAGGGCAACGGGGCGGATGGGGACCAAAAGCAGGCGCCGGAAAAATAGTGCCCTGAACATGTCGCCGGCGGTGCAACGACGGCCAGCACAAGAGCCCACTGCAGATAGTGGGGTGTTTCTGCACGAGGGCAGCAGTGAGGCTGGGGGACGTGCGTGCGTTTTGTTGAGTTTAGCAAAATGAATGAAAAAAGGAAAGGGAAGAGTAATAAAAGAAAAAAAAAAGGTGCTGCCGTGGACGCACGATACTGCGGAGAACACCGACGCACCCTCGCCCAACTCCTCTTTTTTTCATTTTTATTTTGTTACATTGTATTGGAGTGTTTCTGATGTCATTTTGTTTTTGTTTTTTCTCCCAAGCGCTCCTTTTGTGATTGCCTTTCCAGCGGCAACAAGAGACAAAAAAAAAAAATGCGGGGCGTTGAGATGGAGAGAAAGGAGGTTGCCAGAAAGAGCCCACAGTGGCCGCACTTACTTGTTGCATCCACGCAAGCCGCCTGTGCCAGGGCAGGGCCGTAGTACGAGACACATGTTTGCGCTCTTTCTTTCCTTCCTTCCTTCTTTCCCGTCCTCCTTTGCGCCGTCAGTGTCGTGCCGTGCCGTGTGTGTGTGTGTGCAGCGAGGGCCGATATATATATATATATATAAGTAAATATATATTTATATATATCTCAACATATTTTGCATTGCACACAGTACTTTGTCTTTGTGGGCCACAGTAGGAGGAGAGGCTTGGTGGAAACTGCGCTGTAGGAGCCTAATTCGCGTCCCGGGAATAGGAGCGGCGTAAAGAGGGCAAACACGTGTTTTCCATTGGCATCGCATATCCGCAATAGTTCCCACACATCGCCCTCTATCCCTCTCTCCCTCACGCACACACATACGTAGGCAGCGTATATACACACATATATATATATATAGTGCTTGGGGGCAAATTGCGTTGTTGTTGTTGTTGTTTTTTTTGTATGCCGTTGTTGCCCGAAATGAGCGCCGACGTGAGAGTCAACACGGGCGCGGGCGGGTGGGCGGCGGACCCCGCCCTGGATGCGTCCGCCCTCTCCACGGCACGCGCCGGCGACGACGCCACGACCGCCATCGCCGCAGATGAAGCACGGAAGAAGGTGGCCGACGCCGACGAGCCGGAGTCACTCCTGCTTAAGCTAATCGGGGGCCCAGTCCGCCCCTTTAGCGAGTGGCATTGGCGTGAGGCGAAGTATTTTAAGGAGCTGCGAGAGGCAAAGGAGGCAAAGGAGTCCCCGACGACGCCCGGCCCGGCAACAGACGGCGCGCCGCAGCTTCAGCCGCCTTCCACGTGCACATCCGATTGCAAGGCCTCGTCGGTATGCTGCGAAGACCTTCATCGTGCCTTTTCGCAGACTGACCCGTTGTCTCCCGCGAGCGCGGCTCTGCAGGTGCTGACCCCCCTGCTCGACAACTACACCACCCCCATCACGCATCAGGGGCCCGAGTACTTTAACAGTGCCTCCCAAGCAAGTGAGGCGTCGCTCTGCATCATCATGGTGGGGCTCCCTGCGCGGGGGAAAACATTTTTGGCGCAGAAAATCTGTAGACTTCTGGGGTGGCACGGCTGCCGAGCAAAAGTGTTGAATATTCAGGTGGCATGGCGACGTCTGCTAATGGAGTACAACAAGTGCCGTCAGTATTTAGACGCCTCCACCGGGGTGTCGTCTGATTGCCCCGCGTCTCCCTTCAGAAGTGCCCTGTCTAATCCAGGGTGCCCTCTGGAACAATTGCAGAGCTCAGAAACTTGCGACATGGCAAAAGACACAGCAATAAACGCGGAGCAAATAAAAACGGCCGACACCGCGGCCTCGGTATCGCCTGGGCT
This sequence comes from Trypanosoma conorhini, assembly GCF_003719485.1. Taxonomy (NCBI): domain Eukaryota; phylum Euglenozoa; class Kinetoplastea; order Trypanosomatida; family Trypanosomatidae; genus Trypanosoma; species Trypanosoma conorhini. The sequence goes on along the minus strand of NW_021704642.1, from coordinate 1,515 downwards.
TCCCTTACCGTCAGCTGAGGCGTCACAGCCGACGGGGTACGTCTGCGCGGAGCACTTTCGGGCACTCATTTCTGACCCGGATAGCGTCGAACGTCGCCTCTATCGCTGCGTGCTTGAGCGGTACGCCGTCGATGCGAAGGCGTTTTACGCGCATGGCGGGGAGGTGCTTGTCGTGAACGATGACTTCCCCACGGAGGAGCTGCGAGATGAGGCGGAGGCGCTTTTCTCGCCATTGGCTTCGCAGACTTTCTTCATGGAGGTCGTCCGGAGCCATCAGCTGAACCACAAGTTCAATGAGCTGAAGGTGAAGGACAGCTCCGAGTACCCACGTGAGGTGGCTGCGACGGAGGCGCAGCAGGACTTTGCGCGCCGTGTGGAGTACATCAACGAGGTCTACACGACGCTCACCTCGACGTGTGGTGGTCACTGGGAGTCCTCTGAGGATTTGGCGTCGTTGCCCGAGGGGTCGCACGACGATCCCGCGGGGCCGGAGAAGTGCAAACTGCGAAAGCAACGCGAGAGGGGGTACTTGAAGCTACGAAATTTGATGGATATTGAGGTCCACGGCCTGACGGGTTACACGGCGAGTCGCATCGTGTCGTATGTCATGAGCCTGACCCAGCACAAGGTGCAGCATCCCATTTTTTTTATCCGACACGGGGAGTCGCTATATAACCTTGAGGACCGCATCGGTGGGGACTCCGCGTTGAGCGCTAATGGAGAAAAGGGGGCCAATGAAATTCTGGGCTTTCTAGCCTCCCTGAAGGACTACTGCTCCGCGGAGGCCAGCAAGAAGACAGACAGGGAGCGCTGCCGCGACGCCACGGATGGGAAAAGGCGTGCTGCTAGCAATAGTGAAAGCAAGGACGGAAGTGAAGGGGGCCGGGATTACGTGGAGCTTTGGACGAGTCAGCTGCGCCGTGCGATTCAGACCGTAGAGAGCAGTGAACGGTTGCTGGGGATAAAAACAGTGCGCTGGAGTAGCCTCAACGAGATCCACGCCGGTATTTGCGAAGAACTCACTTATGCGGAGGTGCGAGAGCGGCACCCGCTGATTGATCACTTCCGCAAAGTCAACAAGTACACCTTTCGCTACCCAGGGGGGGAGAGCTATCAGGACTTAGTCTTGCGGCTGGAGCCGGTGATTATGCAGCTTGAAAATGCCGACCGCATCGTCGTCGTCGTCGCGCATCAGGCTGTTCTGCGGGCGCTGCTCTCGTACTTTGGCAGCACCTCCGCGGAAAGCTGCGTGCGGCTGGAGGTGCCGCACCGCACCGTCTGGCGCTGCACATACGACAGCAAAGGTATCGCCTCACTGGATGAGCTGAAGTTTGCTCTGCAGTGGGGCGAAGAAGGGAGTGAACCACATACACAAAAGGAAAAGTGTAAGTAGAACCAACAGAAAGAGCCGAAATGAAAGGAATAAGAAGTACCAATCTTACACTCCCTCCCCATCAAAGGCACACACACACACACACATATATATATATATATATATATATATATATATATATA
>NW_021704641.1:0-12738 GCF_003719485.1 Trypanosoma conorhini | reverse complement strand
CCTCCTGCTTCGGTCTGTGATGACTAGACGTGCAATTCCTGTGGTATCTGAAGCCCCTGTGAGCGAGACACTGCAACGATGCCCCTCCAAAGGGCGCACTGACACCCCGCGCCCCTACTCTTTACTGATTGGCTTTGTTTTTTTAAATTTAAGCTGTGCTTGTAGTGTTCGTCGCTGCCGACGTGGTGCACGTTTGCTTTGCTGGGTTGCACTTTCCTTGACTCGTCTGTTTTTGCTTCCCTTCCTTGCTTCTGCAGTCAGTAATAGAGTAGTCGCCTGCATACTTGAGGAACATGGCACCGGCAATGCCTTCTCGAACAGGAGTCGAGCCCAAATGCTTTGTGGTGTGGTGTGCACTACTTCTCGCGGCAGCAAGCGGCGTGGCGGAGGGGCAGCTTGTGGAGACGACGACGACGGATAGCCTGTTCGCCGAGGACGCGGCGGTGGTGGAGCTTGCCGGCACGAATTGGTCGCTAGTGCATCGCAGTGCCCCGCTCTGCCCGTGGGTGGTGCTCTTCTACAGCGGCGTCTGCGGCCACTGCAGGGCTATCGCCCCCGCGTACCGCACTTTCGCAGCGCAGCTGGAGGAATGCCACGAGGAAGATCCGTTGCGGGCGGCCACACCCGCCGCTGTGAATTGCGTCACTGAGGCGGCAACGTGCCGCGAGTACGCCGTTTCCTCCGTTCCGATGCTTCTCCTCTTTCTTCCCTCGAACTGCTCCACTGCGGCGAACGAGACCTGCGACGCAGCAAAAGGGCGCTACGTCGTTATGGACAGCAGCAGGCAGGGATTGAGCCAGCTGCGGCTGCAGACGCGTCGAGGGATTAAACAACTGCGTGGGGTTGATGGGCCCATGTTGGAGCGCTGTGCCAGCATGCGCCACGCGCTGTACGCAGAAAAAAAGAAGCAGGTGCACCGAGTGACGGGCCCACCAGCCCCATTTGTTGAAACGAGGGAGCTCTACGCCACAGACGTCGCGGGCGCCTTTTTCCTCACAATGTGGCACGAAGTCTCGCTCGTGGGCCTTGACTCTCCAAAACCTCTGCTGGCACTTCAGAATTTTTTGCGGCTCGTCGAACGCGCCCTCGCTGGACTTGGGGCAGGAGCACTGCTCGAGGCGGTGAAAAGAGCTGAGGGCGGGGAAGCCTTCTCCGTTATGAGCTGGCAGAAGGCAGTGATTGCCGCGCGTATTCCGTACGAGGGAGACCCACGTGAGGTGCGGTGGCGCACTTGTGGCGGTTCCTCCCCAAAGTACCGCGGCTTTCCGTGTGCGATGTGGCTCCTCTATCACTCTCTTACCGTCAACGTCGATGCTGCTGCCACTGCGGAAATCAATCCGTTGGAAACAATTCAGAGTTATGTACAGTATTTTTTTTCTTGCGTGGAGTGCCGCCAGCACTTTCAGCAATTTACCTTCAGCCGGGACAAGGACCCTGTGTTGCAGCTGTGGCGGGCCCACAACGAGGTGAACGCCCGACTCGCGGCAGTGACGGCGGGGGCCGACCCGTTCGTGCCGAAGCGGCAGTTTCCGGATCCTGCGTTGTGCGTCCCCTGTCGCGATGCGTCGGGCGCGTTTCAGGAGGAGGAGGTGGCGAAGTATCTGCGCAAACGCTACGAGTGGGACCCTGACGCGGTTGCACGGCAGGTTGGCGGGGGCACCATCGCGTTGCCGCCGCGTGAGGCGGATGGGGCGGAACCGGCCAACGGCAATTCAGAGCGGTGGAATAGAGAGCAAGTGCGGCACGACCCCCTCCCGCTCCACGTGTTTCTCACGTTCTTCGTGATCGTTGCCCTTGTGAGCGCCGGTATTCTTCGCACCCGGCGAAGGTACATTGGGTCGGTTCTGCACCACCGCTCCCGCCAAAAGTCGTGAGGAGTTTACGGGCGGGATTTTCTCTGCCCACGTGAAGAAGCCTTGGCGTGCCACCGATCCCCCCCCTAAGCGGAACTCGTAGCGAATACCACATGTAGCGGGGGGATAGTTTGCGTTTTCTGGAGAATTCTCGCTTGGCCGTTCCCTTTATTATTATTATTTTTCTTCCTTCGTGGAATTCCCCGTCTTCCGCCTTTCCTCTGCTTGTGTGCGCGTGTTTTTGATGTTTCCTCTTCCGTTGCATATATATATATATATATATATATATATATATATATGTGCGTGTGCGTGTGTGTGTGTGCGTGTGGTTCTCTGCATTTCACGCACACTCCACGTGTGCTTGGCCATCCCTAACGTATGACGCCTCGCCGGCGTAGCTTCTCCCGCGGTGGTGTCCGCAGAAGGCATGCTTGAAAGCGGATAGAGTAGAAGAAGAGGTGTATCAGTTGTTTCTTGCGGAGGCCGCCTGCGCTGCGTGGCTCGGCAGCATATGAGTCGCTTCAAGGAGTGCATTGCCGTTATTAACACACGCAGTGGGGCGAGGGGAGGCCCCTCGGTGTTTGCTAGCGCGCTTCAGCAATATCTTGACAAGGCAGGCATCATTCACCACGATGTGCGTGTGCCGGAGAAGAACATTCTGCATGCCGTCAAGTTGCACGCAAACACGGCAGATGCGATTGTTGTCTGTGGTGGAGACGGGACGTTGAGTTCTGTCGTGAATGTTTTGGCAGCCACCCGCCATGGGCCGCTACTTAAAATGCCGATTGTGCCTGTGCCCTGCGGGCTGCAGAACTCCATCGCGGTCTCCCTTGGGGTGCTTTCGGCCGAGCGGTCCGTGTCTGCCTTTGTGCTGGGGCGGCTGGAGCCGATTCCGCTTTGGGAGGTGCGGGTCAACGGGGTTCTGACGCGGTACATGGCGTCCTACGTTTCCATCGGCGCCTACGCGATGTGCGTTCGGCGCCTCCACGACTTGGATGCTGTGGGGGAGAACTACGTGGCCTTGCCCACCGTGCGAAACAAGTACAAGCTGGGCGCCTTCTACACGGCGATGCGGGGCGAGGCGGTTCCATTTACTGCCGTTCTGACGACGACGGCGGCGGCGACAAAATCCCATGTGGAGATTGGCCCGTCGGTGAAGCTCTTCGTGGCCGCACAGATGCCGCTGCAACATGCCCGCTACTCCCTCACACCAGCTGCAACCTTTAAGCACGGCACATTGGACGTCACTTATGCCTCGGAGGCGGCGTCAAGGCTGCGTCTGTGGCATTTGCTGAGTCGAGAGGCCGCGGAGGGCGTAATTATTAATGAGGACGGTGTCTGTGAGTGTCCTGGGGTGGCTGAGCTGGACTGCTGCATCAACGACGTGCCTGATGCAGCGGAGGACGGCGCCTCCGCAAGGGTTCTCATGATGGTTGACGGGGAGGCGGTGCATTTGCTTCCCGGCTCAAGGGTCTCGTTGCGGCGAGCGCCTTGTGAGGTGATTTTCGCGTCTTGTTGAGGGATCACCCACCCCGCGTGTGCGATTATTTGGCTGCGCGTCTGCTCTTATTGCCGTCGTGCAGTGTGGCCGTCTGGGACTGTCTTTTTCGAGCAAAACCTGTAGAGACTCTGCCTCTCGGAAAGCGAACCAGGGCATATGTGTCTGTATGCCTGTGCATGTTTTTTTTGTTTTGTTTTTCTCCTTTTTTCTTTTCCTTTTGGTCTTCGGGCGCCTTTCCAGTGGAGCGGAGCGAGAGAGAGAGCAACAAGAGGCAAGACTGTGGCGGGTGCAACATGGAGCAAGTTGGGGAAGGCGGCCGTGGCGGCCATCATCAAGGCCGCTTTCGGCACAGGGGACAGGAGTACGATGAGTATGTGCCGCGAAGGAAAATACATGGGCAGCGCTGCGTTGACTTTTATTCCTCCGCCATTCGGCACGTGACAACGCGTCTGCTGCATCGCAACACCCCATACGGTTGCCAAGTGGAGCCGCACCCGTACTACTCCAAGGATATGCTCCCTGCTGCACAGACGCCGTTTAATCCAAGTACCGCCCTCTGCACGCAGTGGGTAAACACGTCTTTTCACCCGGACTCGCGTGCCGGACACACGCGTGTGCCGCTCATGAATTTGAAATGGGCTCCCAATGGTCGCCGCCTGCTGTGCTCTACCGGGCGAGGTGAGTTTCTTCTCTTTAACGGTCACTCCTTTGGTCTGGAGGTGAAGACGGTGGCCCACGAAGATCATCGGCCGTGTCGGGCGATAACGTGGGGAAACCATAGCAACCTCATCATAAGTGGCGATGACGCGGGCATAGTGAAGCTTTGGCTCTCTAACTTTGTTCTTGTGGCGGTGTACAATTCACACCACCGGGCTGTGCGGGAGGTCACCTGGGCGCCGCTGGAGGGCAAGTTCTGCACCTGCGGGCAGGATGGGTCTGCGCGTGTGTGGGACACGAATGCGGTGGGCACAAACCCGCAGCAGGCGAGGGAGGAGGTGAAGTTAGAGGGCCACGGCGGGGATGTGGTGACCGTGGACTGGCACCCGTTCCATTCACTGATTCTGACGGGGAGCCAGGATCGTGACTGCCGGCTGTGGGATCCACGGACCGCGTCACGCGGAAGCATAGCCGCCTTGCAGGGCCACGCGCAGTCGGTCAATTGTGTGCGGTGGAACCCCAACGGCACAACGCTGCTTTCCGCGTCGAAGGACTGCACCGTGAAGCTTTGGGATATCCGCATGGTGCAAGAAATTGCCTCCTACGAGGCTCATTCAAAGTCGGTAGAACGCGTGGAGTGGCACCCGCAGGTGCAGGACCTGTTTGTTAGCGCAGGGGCCGACGGCAACCTCATGTACTGGCTGGTGGATGCGTACGAGGTGAGCCAAGGGCAGGGCGGGTTTTTGCACATCATCCACGAAACTGCCGCAGTGGAAAGCGCCCATGACCGGTTCCGCGATGTTGCAAACCCGGTAAACGCCATTGCCTGGGATCCGTTGGGTAACCTTCTTGCCTCCTGCTCCACCGAGGTAAAGTACTGGCATCGCAACAAGCCGGGAGCGATGGAGGAGAAGGAGCGTGGCGAGGAGGACGACGTTTTTGACATGGCAGACCAGCTCTAGCCTCGTGGCGCGCCTGCAGCAGAGGCAGTCGTGCTTGAGGGAGAGTGAAGGGAGGTAACCGCGAGGAAGGGAGCTGTTTTTGTTTTTGTTTTTGTTTCTTTATAACGGCCCTCGTCCGTGGTAGTGTTTCCCGTGCCTTTTTTTTTCCCTTTTTCTTCCTGCCTTTCTTATTTCTCTTGTTGTTGTTGTTGTTCTTGGGGGTTGCAATATTGTGCTTCTCTTCGTTTTTTTCTTTCTTCTTAAATTTATATGCTTGGCTGCCCTGCGCCTCACCGCCCTCGTCCCCGCTTAGGCAATGGGCGAGCGGTGGGTTGTGTGGAAGGCCACCGCCGCCTGCTACAGCCCGCGCGACCCGTTGAGTTTCCTCTTCGCCCTCCTGGCGCTGCTCCCCATCGTTGTGTTGCTCTTTCTTGCGGGGCTTGCGAGTGCGCCGTCCTTCCGGCAGCAGGGGGCAGCGCTTGGGCTTCTCATGGGGCTCGTGTTTAATGCGGGCGTCAACGCCATGATGAAGCGGTGCACCCGAAGCCCGAGGCCGCGCCACCCGGCGAGCGGGGATTTCTGCTGCGCCCCCCCGAGTGCCCACGGGATGCCGAGTGACCACGCCCAGTTTATGTTTTTCTTCATTACATGGCTGATGCGCCGGGCCGCGTTGACCGGGCTGCCGATGACTTTGGGAATGCGGGCCTTCTTGATTGCTGCGGCACTCGCCGTATCCTATGGCCGGGTGTATAACAACTATCACTATCCCATGCAAGTAATTGTGGGGGGGCCTCACGGGCGTCACAAACGCCTACCTGTGTACCACGCCGCTAGGCGAGGCCATACTGCAGCAGGTGGCGCTTGCTGTGTCACCCATCAGAAATTTCTGCACACGCTGGGTACAGTTCGTCGTTTGATTAACACCGTTTCTGTACTCCTTTTTTTTTTGTCTGTTTCTCTCTGCTGTTGAGATTGTGGAATTTCTGCCCCTCTGTACGGTGGCGCTGCATCTGTTTTTTTTTTTTGCTTCGTACTCTCGCTGCGGCATCTTCGCGTTGCCCCCCCGCCCCTTTTCGCCTTTTTGCTTTTCCCCCCACCCCCCTCTAGTTGTAGTCGGACGCCGGTTGCCACGCCTGTTACCGCCGGCGTTGTTATTTGTGTGTTATTATTGTTACTGTTGTTTTCTTCGTGTGTGGCTGCCGGGGGCCATTGCCCACCGCCGTAGTGGCACTGCCGACGGGGCGACGGCGGCGTCAATGATCTCCGCTGTGGACGCCGTGCGCTACCTCGCCTCGGGCAAAGGCGTGTTTGACTCCGTCTGCGACCTCATCATCCGCCCCCCGCGGGCGGGGTACGACCCGGAGACGGACCTGGGCCCCTCGCTCTTCCGCATCAGCGGCGACTCGGAGCTCTTTGCCCGCAGCGACCACACCCTCACGAACATGCGCGGGATGGCGGTGGAGTGCTCGTGGTTCCACCCCAAGGAACCCCGGCGGCAGCCCTGCGTGGTGTACCTCCACGGCAACTGCGGCTCCCGCTTCGACGCGTTGGAGGCCATGTTTCTCTTGCAGCACAATTTTTCGCTCTTTGCCTTCGACGCGACGGGGAGCGGGCTGTCGGACGGGGAGTTCATTTCGCTTGGCTTCTACGAGCGGCAGGACCTGGCGGCGGTCGTGGATTTTCTTCACAGCCAAAAGACTGTTGACGGGATCGGCCTCTGGGGACGTAGCATGGGGGCAGTGACCTCCATCATGTACGCCGCGAAGGATCCCTCGATAAAGTGCATGGTCTGCGACTCGCCCTTTTCCACACTGCGTCTCCTCATAAAGGATTTGGTGAAGCGCAACGTCTCGAAGCGATTCCCAACGAAGCTTGTGGAAAGCATTGTCGATCGCATTCGCAATCGCATTGCGAAGCGGGCCGCCTTTGACATCAATGACTTGGATGCACTGAAGTATGCGCGCGAGTGCGTGGTGCCGGCGTTTATATTTCACGGCTCCAGCGATGACTTTGTGTTGCCGAGGCACTCCATTGCGGTGTCCAACGCCTTCAGGGGGTCGTGCCTGCACCACGTGGTGAGCGGCGGCCACAATGACGAGCGCGGCGACAGCGTGCGGGAGGTCATCGCCGCGTTCTTTGCGCTCTACCTGGTCCACAAGCCGCAGGGGGAGCGGGAGCGTAGGGCGGGGGCCCAGCCCGTTTTCCTAAAGGGGATGCAAACAGAGCCGGAGAAGGCGCCAGCCTCATCGGGCGTAGAGGAAGACGCCGCCGCCGCCGAGGAGGAGGAGGAGGATAATGCGCCCAATGATGAGCCAAATTTTGCCCTGCTGTCGCCTATTCGTTTTGCGAAGCCGCACTTGTGTGCCGCCTCCTCAACATCGGCGCCGACGAGTGAGGAGAACACCGCCGCGGAAAAGGAAAACACAACCGCGTGAGATAACCGACCCGTGTGTTTATCCATCCATCTAGACGGATATATATATGTATATATATATATCTGTCCATCTACGCATCTACTCATGCAACTGAGTGGGTGTGCGTAGTGAGGTCTGTGTGTGCGCTGCGAGGCACGCCGGGGTCCCTCGGGCAGCCGCGGCGAGAGGGGAGGACACGCCGAGCAGCAAAAGCGAGCCAAGCAGGATGGGAGCAAAGCATTGCAGCTGCCTGCCACTGGCGGTTGGGGTTCACCGCTCTTTATGAGCCAATGATTTTTGCCTGATATTCTAACCGTCTGCCCGACGGCTTTTGCCGTTTTTTCCTTGGATCTCCTACCGCTTCTTTCCGTCGCAATTTTGAGGTCTCGCACTGTTTCCGGGGACCACCCCGCTTTCGGTTGACGAAGCTGCTTTTTTTTCCCCCCTCCCCGCGCTGTACATGCCCCCCCGCTGTTTCGGTCAGGCAGCCAGCGCTCGCAGGATGTGACGAGTAAGCTGTGAATGAGGTTCACACTGAGAGAAAAAGGGAGAGTACTGCGCCTCTTTTTGTTTCATCTCCACCTTCTCTTTTTTCCTCACTCTGTGTGTATGCGTGCCTGTGTGCGTCTGCGTGCGGCATGGGCGGCGATGGAGGATTGGGGTCCTGCGCCCACTGCTCCTGGGCGACAAGCAGAATAGCCGACGCGGACCGTGGGGCGAGAGAAATGGCCCACAGCCCTAGCGGATACTGCAGTAGGACCTGCACGAGTAGCGATGACTGGAGGGCGGGAGGACACTGCGGCATTCGTAATGACGTCGACTCTGGCGTCTTGTGTTGCTTTGCCCGACACGTTTTGTACGGCACACGACAATTTATGCACCGCTGCCTGCAGGTGCCACTGGTCTGCCTCTTCAAAGATCTTCTTCGAAGCCCTTTTCGTTGTTTCGTCGCCTTGGCTCATTTCTGTTTGCCATTCTTCTTGTTCCCTTGTCACTTTTTTTCTTTTCCTGTTGTTTTCTTTGCTCCGACGTATTCTCCCGCCCCCGCTCCACCTCTCAGCCGGTCCGTAGACGTGAGTGGTGTGGCTCGCCTCCTTGCAGCAAGTCGGCTCTGCGGGAGGAGCAGTGCCCAGTCCTCTTGCTCTGCTTCTTCCGCGACTTACACTCCCCCACGTTTTCCTTTTTTTTTTGTGTGTGTGTCGTTTCGTGCGTCGCGTTGGTGCGTGTTGTTGGAGCCGAGTGCGGGGAGGAAGAGCCCGGCGCCCCGCGCGAATGCCACCGGAGCGGTTTGAGGTTCAGGCGGTGCGTGAGGGTGGGCCCGCGGCAATCGACCGGCTTGGGTTTTACCTGCTTCGCGAGACCGCCACGCCTGCGCCAGGCGGCCCGTTGCCGAGCGACGATCGCAGCGCCCGCGCGCGGGAGGAGGAGTTCTGGATTACCCGCATTTGCTGCTACATGCGACTCTCGCTGGAGTTGGAGCGGCACCGCCGCGCAACGGCTGACAGCGAGGACCGCGTTGTGGCGGAGCAGGCGGCGCTTGCGCAGGCGCAGCGGCGCGTATATCGTCAAATGCAGCGCCGCATACACCGCTTTGGTGGCGTTCGGCATGAAAGCCTGCGTCGTTTTTTGTGGGGCTTTTTGACCGGCTCGCTGCAGCGCTCGGAGAGTGTGATGCGGGCGCACCATGCGACGTACGTCGGGCTCACGAGCTCGCCCCCAGACGCGGAGACGGTGGAGGCGATTGAGCGGGACTTGAGCCGCACCTTTCCGACGCACTGCCTCTTTGTTGGGGCGGGGTCGGTGGGGCAGGTGGAGCTGCGCCGCGTGCTCTCCGCGTACAGCCGCCTTGACCCGGCCGTGGGCTACTGCCAAGGCATGGCCTTCGTCGTGGCGCTGCTTCTGCTCCACGCCCCGGAGGAGGAGGCGTTTGGGATGCTGCTGCACCTCTCCTACGCGCCGGCGTTCCGCATGCGGGAGATGTTTCTCCCCGGCTTTCCGCGGCTGCAGGTCTTCCTGGCGGTGCTGCGCCGCCTCATCGAGCGTCTCCTGCCGGCGCTGCACCGCCACTTTCTGGAGGTTGGCCTGGATGTCTTTTTCTTCGCCCCGCAGTGGTTCCTCACCCTCTACACGTATCAGTTTCCCCCCGAGTTTGTTTGTCGCCTGTGGGACCTCTTTTTCGTGGACGGCTGGCGGGTGATGTTTCAGGCCGCCATCGCCACCCTGCACGGGGAGCAGGAGCGGCTGCTGTCGCTCGAAATGGAGGCGGCGCTGCTGTGGCTTAAGGAGTGCCACGAGGGGAAGTCGGCAGAGGAGATGGTGCAGCGCACCCGCAACGTCCCGCTCGAGGAGGCGGAGTTTCTCTCCATGCTTTGCGCCGAGGAAGCTGCAGCGGCGGCGCGCGATGGCCCCAGCTGATGCCCGCCACTAGCCGCGGGACCGCAGCGAGGTAGGTGTTGGGAGGGAGCAAAGCGAGCCCTCGTGGCCTCAGGCGTCGTGCGCGTTTCTTACACCCTTCCCCAGTTTTTTTATTGCATTCTTCCAATTCTGTGTGCCCTTTGCCCACGCATGCAAACCGACGTTTCTCCCATCCCCCTCTACGTCACTCTTCCGTTTTTTTTCTTTTCCTCTCTCTCTGCGTGTGTGTGTGTGTGGCCGGGTCCTGGGCAAGAGAGAGGTACTTTTACTTGCCGGTCTCCCGCCCCACCAGCCAATAGGAGAAACGCCGCAAAGATGGGGAACATGCTGCCGAAGCCGATTTTAAGCAAGATTGCCGATAGAGTGGGCAATTACCGCCTCGGCGCCGCCTGCGTGTCGGTGAACGGCTATCGCCCAAGCATGGAGGACGCACACGTGATGGCGCTAGACGGCGACGTGAGCCTCTTTGGTGTGTTTGATGGACACAACGGCTGCGGGTGCAGCGAGTACATCGCACGGAATATCCCTGAAAAGGTGAAGGCGCTGAACGGCAAGTACGACCCGGCGGACCTGGAGCGACTCTGCGTGGCGCTGGACAGCGACTTCATGCGGGACGTCGGCGACGCCAGCGGCGCCACCGGCACCTTTTGCCTCGTCCTGCAGGACTACACCACGATTGTCTGCAACGTCGGGGACTCGCGGACGCTGCTGACGCGGGCTGGCAAGATGCTGTTCGTCACCGAGGACCACAAGCCGACCAATCCGGGTGAGCGTGACCGCATCGAGGCCTGCGCGGGGTGCGTAATTAGCAACCGCGTTGACGGTGACCTCGCCGTCTCGCGCTCCTTTGGCGACAGCTCCTTCAAACGCAACGAGGATGGGGACTACAAGGAGCAAAAGGTGATTGCCGTGCCGGACGTCACGAAGTTTGCCTGCCAGGCGGGCGACGTCATTATTCTCGCCTGCGACGGCGTCTTCGAGGGCTCCTTCTCAAACGAGGAGGTGGTGAAGTTTGTTTACGAGCAGCTGCCGAGAAGCGCGGACCTGGCGGTCGCCGCGGCGCGCGTGTGCGACGAGGCCATCCGGCGTGGCAGCAAAGACAACATTTCCTGCATGATTGTGCGGCTCTCCGACGGCATGTCGCCCGCGCGGGCGTACGGGGCGCACTCGTTCGTGCCGGGGCCGCCCTACACCCGCACCCATGAGGCCTCGCGAGGGGCGTACACGGCGATGGCGCAGCGGGTGGGGTTAACCGTCGCGGAGGCCCTGATGAGGCGGTACGCGTTGCTGAAGGCGTACGAGAGTAAGACACTTCCGTCGATGGCGCCATTAGAGCAGACGGCGTTTGAGATGAGTGACGAGGCGGACATTGAGACGGAGAAGAACTTCTTCGGCAGAGGGCCCGCCCCCGGCAATGAGGCGGCTTTCTTCAACTCCCTGGCGGAACAGGGGGAGCGGTAGTTCCGGGAGGGGAGGGGGCGCGGGGGACGAATGTGCCGGGCACGCGCAGCCGCCGCGTAACCACCCGCGGAAGGGAGTACGACGTTTATATTTTCACTTCGATTTGCTGCTGCCGCTGCTGCTGAGTTGTGTTGTTGTTGTTGTTTTCTTTTCTTTTTTTTTCGCGCTTCCGCGCCACCCTCCGTGTGTGCACGTAATATCAGCGGAGGTGGGCGAAGCAAAAAAAAAACGCAGTCAAAGAGAAAAACAAACAAACAAACCAACAACAACTGCGCAGAGGACGCGGGACAGAGGCGGGGCGGTGCGCTGCGGAGGGAGGAAGGCGACGCAACGGCAACGGCAACGGCAAGAAACAGCAGCTAACAGAAGGAAGAAGAAGAAGAAGAGTGTGGGCCGTATGGGGCGGGAGGGAGAACACACCACAGGCACACGCACATCAAAAGGAAAGCAAGAAAGAAAGAAAGAAAAAAAGTTATACAAAACACGCAAAGACGGTGCCTTCTTAGAAAAGGCGGGGAAAAACCCAAACCCGTCAGCAAACAACAACAACAACAACAACAACTCCCAAAGAATAATACACTCTGCAATAATGTAGCAGAAGGGCGGCGGCGCTGAGGCACTGCTGGAGCGGGGCTGCATGTATTGTTTATTCGTCTTTATCTCATCTGTGGGGGGCGGGGGGCGCAGGCGCCGCCTCGGCCTCGCGGTTGGTGTTTGATATTCGCTTCCACTTTTTTTCCCCCACCCCCTCTCTGCTCCTTTCCCAGACGAAAAATGGGGGAGGGAAAAAGAACGACACCAGAATAAAAAAAAACTGATGAGCATCTGTCAACCATCTCACATACACGCACTCACACTCGGCGTTGGGGAGTTTGTTCATCGTGCTGTGTTTTGTTTTGACGCGCCCACTCAAATGTTTCTTCTCCCTCTTTTTCCACGCTCTGCCTCCCCTCGTTTCCGCCCTTTTCTGCTTCTCCCTCCCCTCCCCCTCCCTCTCACGCATGTGACGACCGGCTTTTGTTCTTATCTACTTGCGCTTTTCTGGCCCCCGCCGCATGGAGGGGCCGTGCACGGGAGGCGTGCCTTGCGAGGGCGGCGGTGCACCACCCACGGCGTGGGTGGGAGCCCGCTCCTCGTCCTCCTGCTCCCCGGCGGCGCGGGCAACGGGGGCGAGGGTCGGGTGGGCAAGTCCCCGCGGAGGGGCAAAGGAAAGCAAACAGAAAAAGAGAGAAGAAAAAAAAAACGAATCGCGCAGCCAGCGCAAAAGCAAGCGCGCTAAAATGGTTGTTGATGAGATGCTGGAGAAGCGTCGGTAGTATTCTCCCCCTCTGCTTTTCTTTTTTCCTCCTCGGGGGTTTCCCATTTCGCGGCTTCCTGTTCTTCGGTGGGGCACGCGCACAACTGCTTACTACAATCCTTTGAACTTCCCCTTTACTTACTTCTCTTCCTTCTCTCTCTGCGTTTGTTTCTGTTACCCTTTTTTCTTTTGTTCCTGT
>NW_021704629.1:11276-13013 GCF_003719485.1 Trypanosoma conorhini | reverse complement strand
AAATGCACGGATGCACCCGTTAACCCAATTCTTGGTGTTCCTCCTACCCACACACACACACATACACAAAACCATTGTGTTCCTTCCCTTTTTTCCTCTTGCGTTTTCCCTTCGTCTGTCCTTACTCAGACCCTGTTGATTGTACATTCTACCCAATTTTCTTCCTTTTTTGCGGAGCCGCCTTGCTTCCTGGAACAGCGCCGGAAAGACGCCGGCCACACTGCACGATGAGCATTGCTGGCACGATGATCCAAAATGAACTGGGCAGGACGGTCATCATTAGCGTGTCAAATGTGGAGTTGTGTTTTGTGTACTTCCCTCCCTCGACGACCTCCATCGCCAGATAGAGCACCGTCTTGTACAGAGTCATTACACTTACGACAAGAGCCAACTGAAGGCCTTCGACGACGCTTCCCCTATGGGACAGCACCAACGCAAGGATGCCAAGGGCGACCTCCAACATATTCATCCAGCTCTGCACCACCACAAACGCATCGTCGTTTGGCGCGTAGCGACGATCGTAGGTGGCGTACAGCACCCACCAGTTGAACGGTGGTGTGTCTGCTAAAGGGTGCGGCACACTTGGCGAGGAGGATCGGGTAAGAACAAATACGCCATCAATTAAAACTACAGGTGCAGTGAGGAGAAACCACAACTTGGCAAGTAATGGGAGTTCTAAAGTGGCCATCGTCGTGTGTTGTTACCCTACTGCGTTTCCTTCGCACGTCCCACGGCCTTCTCCCTCCAAAAGCACAGGCGACTGTCTCGTCCAGTTCGTGAGTGAGAGGCGTGTGTGTGTCTGTGCGTTCAGGCTATCTTCTCTTTTCTAGCGGAGAGATTCACGCAAAAAAACAACAACAACAAAAAGGAAAGAAAAAAAAACGAATAGACCAAAAGCAAGCTACAGGCCGGCATTTGTCAAGGCAGTGGAAGAGAAACCGCGACGAGGGAATTCGCTCCCTCGCCCCTCGCCCCCGCTTGGACGCAGACGCCGTCTGGATCTCGCGCTCTCCCCCTGTCTCTCTATAGAAACGGCTTCGGTGGCCACGTGCCACAAAGCCCGAAGGGAGTAAGCCCAAGCAGAACAGTAGTAGGGAATGTTTACAATAGAAAGCGAAAATGAAAAAAAAAAGAACAAGCCGAGAATAGCGACGCTAAGTAATTGCTTTTCTGTTACAACAAAAAAAAAAGCAAGGTCCCTGAAGCCCACTCCAGTCCAGTCTGCGCCCCCACCCCCGCTCTCAGCTACGCAAGGGCCCCCACCCTAACGACGTCGCAACGTGTGCCGCGGCGGTACCCCACTGGCTCGTTTACCCCCATCCTCCTCATCATCATCATCATCATCATCGTCGTCGTCGTCGTCGCCGTCATCATCGTCGTCGTCGTCGTCGTCATCATCGTCGTCGTCATTGCCCTTTTCGTCCTTTCTCTCATCACCATCTTCCTCCTCCTCTTCATCCTCCTCGTCATCATTGTCCTTTTCTTTCTTTCCCTCACCATCATCATCATCCTCCTCTTCATCCTCTTCTTCATCCTCCTCCTCATCCTCCTCTTCATCCTCCTCTTCATCCTCCTCCTCATCCTCTTCTTCATCCTCCTCCTCATCCTCCTCTTCATCCTCCTCTTCATCCTCCTCTTCATCCTCCTCTTCCTCTTCTTCATCCTCCTCTTCATCCTCTTCTTCATCCTCTTCTTCATCCTCCTCTTCATCCTCCTCTTCATCCTCCTCTTCATCCT
>NW_021704629.1:0-11008 GCF_003719485.1 Trypanosoma conorhini | reverse complement strand
CATCCTCCTCTTCATCCTCCTCTTCATCCTCTCCTCATCCTCTCTTCATCCTCCTCCTCATCCTCCTCTTCATCCTCCTCTTCATCCTCCTCTTCATCCTCCTCTTCCTCTTCTTCATCCTCCTCTTCATCCTCTTCTTCATCCTCTTCTTCATCCTCCTCTTCATCCTCCTCTTCATCCTCCTCTTCATCCTCCTCTTCATCCTCCTCCTCATCCTCCTCTTCATCCTCCTCTTCATCCTCTTCTTCATCCTCCTCTTCATCTTCATCGTCATCGTGTTGTTTATCGTGGGCAACACAGCGCGCGGCATTCGTTGCCGAGGAGTGGGGATCACTGCCTGGGGGTTCCAGCCCATCTCCCGCACCACTCAAACCCGCTGTGTCTTCCTTGTATACCTTGTTCTCCTCAGGTTGTGCCAGCGATGCCGCTTTGCTGGCAAGCGGCTCCACAGCAGCACCAAGAACCGCGGCAGCCAATGCTGCCGCAGCCACCGAACCCGAGTCCTCAACAGCATTGCCCTTCTCCGTTTTTGGTTTTTCTGCTACAGAAGATGGCGCCACTTTCGTCGTCGCCGTTGCTGAAACTCCTGAAGGCGCCTCCACATCTGGAGTGTCCACCAATTCGCTCCTGTAGCGCGGCACAGTTTGCAAGCCTGCGTAAGCTTCCTGCTCAAAGAACTGACTGCCCCCCCGGCGATGCTTGCGAAGGAGCTCCAGGGCCACACGTGCGTGGTACTGGTGCTCGATGCCGAACATGTCGTTGAGTACGGCGTCAAGGTGCTTCATTATAAAAATCAGGTCCTCACCCTGCACAGTTGCTCGAAAACTGCGTTGATCGTCAAGATTATACGTTGCATCCGTGGGGGTTTCGTCCGTTTCGTAATCGCCCTCCTGAAGCAACTCATCGTCCACAGTCGTCGGCCGAGCACTCGCCGATACCTTCAGCGTCAATCTACCGGCGAGTGAAAATGTCGATGGTAATGCGGCCAAAGCATCCTTTGCCGCACCGGAGCGCCCGCGTGCAGGCTCGCCCTTTGAGTCAAGCACGACAGCAGGTTCAAGGTGAAGCGACGAGTGTTCCCTGAGCAATTCCACCTGCGGCGACTTCCCCTCTAGCACTGCCAAAAGCTGTGCCACGTTATACGGCCTTAGAAACACACGGCCAAAGAAATAATCTGCGGGTGTAGGCAACGGCGCCGAGGGCGGCCGCGACTTTAGCAATGCCGAAGACTCGAGCTCAGCCTCATCGGGGGAATGCACGCTCAGCACAAGGTGCCTTTGACGGCTGCTTTTCCACCGCCAGAGCAGCACCGCCGGGTATGTCATGTCCCCCTTGCTGATCTCCACACGGGTGCGTAGATCCCGCACAAGGATGCTGCGGGCGCCCACCGCGGTTGCGAGAAGGCCTGCGGAACGTTCAATGCACCTGCGCCACATGGATGCTTGTTTATTTCACTGTCACTCAAGAACACTTCCGCGCACACGCCGAATAAGACAAAAAAGAACGTGAATATATACTAGTATATGTATATGTTTATTATATACTGTATATATTTAGGCCCACAATCCTTGCTGAATAGAAACGGAGCCGCCGTTGAGCTAATGTTAACCTTCGTCACCCTTAAATGTGGTCAGCTGCATCCGAGGGAAGTTGGATACAACGCCACGTGCATAATGGAAAAAAGGCAGAGAACGACACACACACACACACACACACAGAAACGCACATGCACGCACAAAAGAAAAAAAAGTATCGGTGAGAAAAGAGAGGTTATAAAAATGCATTCTCAAAACAAAAACGACAGAAGTAGCGCCTCAGCGAAGACAGGATGAACCCACATGCAATGGGAGCAAACAACAACAAAAAAATGAGAGTGAGGGAGACAAGCACACACATGGGCTTCAGCCAAGCAGCAGCAGCAGCAGCAGCAGCCCACTGAAGACAAACGTCAGGGACACTGACAGCGAATGGGACCGGGGCCCATTGAACCTGCAAAACGGAAGACAGATATATAAACTCAGTACAAAATTGAGGTTTCTGGCACCACTCTATGTTGTTCTCTTCTTCTTTTTTCCTCTTTGTATCTGCTTGTTTGCCTGTTTATGGTTTCCTCCTCTCCCCGTCCTCATTCTTCTCTCCCCGGAAGTTGTTCTCTGCTCAGCACCAGGGTTTGTGCTCTCCCCACTCAACGACGTTGCGTCGCGTCCGCGTTCCTCCGCCGTTGCTGTCCGCCGCCGGCACCTGCTACGGCGCCGTTGGCGTCACGTGCGCCACCCTCAGGGGGCCGCGCAGCGTAGTGCTGGCGAAATCCAAAGCTCTCCGTGAGGGCGCTCTCCAAGAAGTGCTCCAGCGTCACGGCAAAGTGCTTGTCAAAGCTTACCGACCAATCCTCCATCTTCTGCGATGCCACCCGATGAATCTTGCCGTACAGGTGGTAGCCGTCCACCGACTTTTCAAAGACCAGAGAGTAGGACCTGTTCGTCATTTCGTGCTTGGGCACGCGGCTCCGGCAAACGCATACCAATGCCGCGAGGTCAATGTGACGCAGCCTCACCGAGATGCGGCGGTCCGCGTCAAACTGCGGGCTCAAGTCGTTCGGGTCCACTTTGCGCGGCCCAAGCTGTGGATACTGAGAGATCAGCAGCAACTTGCCGTCAACCGCCACACGCGTCATGGTTCCCAGTGCAGGATCATCGCGGACGTCGTGGATCTCAAACTTCGGTAAACCCTGAAACCCCGCAGCGGCCACATAGCGACAGGCCACTGCGGCGTGCGCAAGAGAAGCCCTGCCAGACACGAACCGCAGCATGGAACGTTATTATTTTGATTACTCTTCCCCCCTGATGCCTTGGTGTCTTTTACGCTATTTTCCTTTTCTTTTCCTCGCTCCTTTTTCCTGCCTTTCTTCTGTTGCCTCCCTGCTGACGAAGGGCTACTACTACTCCTTCCACTGCCGCAACACAAGAAATATTCAACAGGAGAAATGAAGCAAGAACTATAGAAGAAGCAACAAAAAAATGGGCTCCTATGCTATACTAATCTCGCTCTTTGTCTGCTTCCTTGTTATGCAATGTGGCTCACCAACCCTAACCCCCGGCTGCAAGTAGTATATATATATATATATATATAGCAAGCAAGTATGTGTGCCTTACCCGTCTAATTGATTTGCGCCATGCGTGCGAGAAACGCACGTGAAAGAAAGGAGCAATAACAAGAGGAAAACAAAGACAAAACAAAAGAAAAAGAATCATGGAGTGAAGTAATAAGAAGTGGATCCACGACCCGGCACCCAAACCCACCTTCAACGCCGCAAAAACGGGGCAAAGTCGTAGAAACAAAAAAACAACAACAACAACAGCTTAATCGAAGATGACAACTTCTTTTCTTTTTTTTCATTGATGTAGATTCGTCGATGGCATCACTTCGTGTTAGTGTTTATTAACGTGTCTAGCGCTGCACCATGCACCAGCCATCACTGTCACGCTCGTAGGCATTTTTCTTTGCCTTCTTCTTCCGCGGCTTCGGCTGGGCATTTGCCAGCGGCGTGTCAACCTCCTCCGCTTCGTGAGCAGTCAACTGCATCTCTTGCGCCTCCGCGCCCAGTGCGGCGCCGTCGGCCCCATTCTCGTCGTCGTCGTCGTGGCCGCCGGCATCCACCGAGAGCCGCACCGGATTCACCTGACGGTACACCTCCCAGCTCGCCAGGTACTGCTCCACCAGGCCAAAGTCATTTTGGCAGCAGCGGCAGTACATTTCATGCAGCACGTCCCCCACCTCCTTCATGCTGTCGTCCTCGATCACGACAGAGCGTGCCTCAGTAAAGAAGTCCTCGAAAAATATTTCCAGGTCATCAGAATACAACTCACCCTCGGACTGGAACCAGGCAATGAGCTCCTGATACATGGATTGAAGAGCCAACCCGTCACAGTGCTGTGCAACGAGGTGAAGCGCGGTCCACTGGTTCAGAACGGCGTCCAAGCCGCGGACGAAGGCGTGAAACTGCGCCTCCGTCGCCCGGTACGGCGCCCTAACCAACTGGAACCCCGGCGGTGGCTGTTGCTGTTGCTGCTGCGGCTGCGGCTGAGGCTGCATCTTGCCCAGACCCAAGCAAGGGCCCAGGCACTACACTATCAAACCCACCACCCCAACACACACAGACAGTGAAGCAAAAAAAAAAGAACAACAACAACGTATACAAATATATATACATATGTAAGAAACTGGAGTCCTTCGTTCAACGATCTTGTGGCAACAAAGAAGAAGACCGCAAGGCACCATCCAAAGGAAGAGAAAAAAACAAAAGGAATTTGGAACCATTATAATCGTTTTTTTTTTTGCTGTTTTCTTATCCCCATCTCGCCCTCAAAAGGTCGGAGTCCCAGAAGTACAATATCTTCCTTTTGGGCTCCAAAAGAACAACACACACAACACACAACACACAAATAGAAGTAGTAAAAAAAACGCCGCCCCAAAGGTATCCTAAACCACAATTTTTCCCCTCTTTTGCCATCCCTCTGCGCGATGGAACCCAGTGCAGAAAGAAAGACTGCCGCGAGCAAGCCACAAAATAAAAAGGGGGGAGGGGGAGGGAACACGACGCAACCAAGTCTCTTCTCCCCAACACGAAGGTTGTGATGGCAGAGGAGGGCAATCATTGGGGATTGGGAAGGATAAGGCGGCTCTCAAAAAAAACAAAACAAGGAATTACCCCCTTTTACTGCACAAGTACAAATTGGATTCACTCGATTTTCTTAGAGACAATAAACAACAAGGGCAAAAAGACAAACACACCTTGCGCTAAGACAACCACTTTTGTCCTTCATTGTTCTACGCATGCGTCTGTGCGTGTGTGCTTGCGTAGCTAATGCACTGGTATACACACAAGGTTGCGCCTCACCCAGAGTCACCTAAATCATCACCGTCCGCTTCACAAACCCTGGGTGGGACAACTAGCATAGGCACACCGTCGGCATCGAGCCCTTCAAGGTGGTCGGCGAGGTGCTCCTGTACGAGTCGAAGCAGACAAACATCTTCACGGCAGCAGTCGAACGGAAGCCCAGAGCGGTTTTTCTGGTCAGTGGGATGCACGGCACACCGATTGGAATCAAGGGACCGCACAGCCTCGGCACTAAATTCAATTAATTCCCCCGAGGCAGGAATGAGATCCTCCATCGCGACAACCGCGTACGGAGGCAACCGGGCGAGTTCACTGCGAAACCACCGCAGTGCGGCATGTACACTATCGAGCCGCTCTCGGAGTGTCACAAAAACAGTTGTGCCTTTCGTCTCATTGGGGGTGTTTCTTCTTTTGACACGCTGCACAGCATCGAAGACGCATTCCAACTCAAAAAATAACGGATCCGTTTCATTCTTGACGAAAATCATAGAGCCATCCTTCTTCTTCCACATAGCCTCTTCAAAAGCCCGCATGGCCCTCAACACATGAAGTTTTGCTGGTAATGCCTCTATATCCTGCCTTCGCAGCGTCGGCGAAACTCCATGCTTTAACGCAAGGCGATCCGTCAGTCTCTTCATCCAGTTTTTTATGCCTGTAAAGAGTCCGGAGGACGGGGAATGGACAAACCCCTTCTCGTACATCACTTCGCGCGTCGCCCTTGGTCCCCAGGGATTGGCGACAACCACGAAGTACCCCTCGACGGGGACGCAGTGCCCAACCTCCACCGTGTACG
Organism: Trypanosoma conorhini; assembly: GCF_003719485.1. Classification (NCBI taxonomy): domain Eukaryota; phylum Euglenozoa; class Kinetoplastea; order Trypanosomatida; family Trypanosomatidae; genus Trypanosoma; species Trypanosoma conorhini. Next base: position 5,318 of record NW_021704629.1, on the reverse strand, counting down.
CCGACCCCTCCACAAATAGAGCCGTTTGGAAGGACACAAGGACCACCACATGTTCTGCGTCAAGGTCAGTGTGGGTGGTGTTGGACATGACTTTTACAAAGGGCTGCTGCGGTAAACAGAAAAGGAAAGACAGAGAACACGATGGGCAGCTCAAAAAAAAAAAAGAGGAAATCAATTGGCAAGACAAAATCAATGCCAGTCAGCGGCAAATATGCATAGTTAAGTGCAAGAAAAGGGCGACGGAGGAGTGAAGGCTTCGCACAAGAGAGATGCATGATGTAAAATTTCATCACCACCCAAGGGGGGGAGAGTAAAGAAGCCCACAGAAACACAACGATAGAAAAAAGAAAAAGCAGCAAGGATAATAGCCCAAGCCATCGGCGTGCAAGACTGTGTTTGCAGACACCATACAGCACTTATAGTAAACCTGGAAGACCATCCCTCTCATTAGTCGTGCCCCTCCCGCAAAGGAGACAGTTGAAACGTTCATCTACAGCGCCGTATTGCTGATCACATCCAGGCCACATTGTTTTCTTGCTGTAGTGGTTCCATTTCCTTTTTTTTCCCTCCGAGTAAATGATTCTATTTTCTTTTCTTTTTTCTGTCCTCTTTTCCTCTATTTCCTTTCTCTTGGATCTCCTTCACCGGCCCCTCCACCGTTTGCCCTTTCTTTTCCCCCTTTGTTCACGTCCATCGCTGGTTCTTCTTTTTTTTAAAATCCACCACCCACAGGGAGATGCACACTTCTATCCTCGTGTTTGTAGGAAAGAAATAGGAAGGGTATATATATATATATATATACGTGTACTTTTTTTTTGTTTTGCCCTTTCGTCTAGAGCTATAAATGTAAAGGACTGTCTACATTTCAACTTCCCGTACATTGCTTCTCTCTAATGGCACAGGCGGGGCTTGTTTTTTGTTTTTTTTTGTTTTTTTTTGTTTTTTTGCTTTCCCCGCGTCACCCCAACCCACGCCTTCTTCGCCGCTTTCGCACTTTACATCAAAGTCCGGGCAGGTCAATGTCGTCGTCGTCGTCGTCGTCGTTCGCTGGTTTGGCCTCAGCGAGGGCCATTTGCGGCTCGTCCATATCGTCCTCCTTCAGCAGGTCACCCCCTCGAGTGCTTACGGGGGCAACGGCGCGTCGACCGGCGGCCGCGTGCGCCCCGCCCTTGGCGTCCTCATCCTCATCCCGAGACCCCGCCTCATCCGTCGCCTCCTGCTGGCGCTGCTCCAACTTCTTGATCTTCTTGAACCACTCATTGGCCTCGTCAACGAGGCCAGCATCCTTGCACAGGTGAACTAAGTAGCGCAGACACTCCATATTTTCCGGGTATTTGCGGTGCACAGTCTCATACAAACGTTTGGCTTGAGCGTAATCCCCATGACGTCGATGGCATGACGCCACCATCAGCTGCCATCTCACTTCGAGAGGTTGAATTTGCGAGGCACGCTCAAAGAACTGAATGGCCTTATCGTAAACCTCATTCTTCACAAAGTAGGCGCCTAACCACGAGATGACATCCATGTTTACTTGATAATAACGGTACGACTCTAAATAATAGTGGAAGGCCTGACTGTCGTCCCCCTCGCGCGCGGAGAGAGAGCCCATGCGTGCCAAAACATTTGGATCTGTCGGGACGCGACCAATGAGACGACTGAACCACTCCGTCGCATGTTGACTGCCTACGAGGTCGTTGATGTCGGCAATCTGGTACACCACCTCATGACTGTCCACAAGTGACTGTACCCGTTTAAACATCTTCAGCGCCTCCTCGTAGAGGCCAAGACGCTTGGCTGTGAGACCAAGGTTGTAGATGGCCTCAATGTTGTCGGCCTCTACGGCAAGCGCGTCGTTGTAGTAACTTTTTGCCTTCTCATAGCCCCCCTTCATGAAGAGAAAGTTTCCCTTGTTGACTAGTGCCCTGGCATTGTAGCGGTTAGCCTCAAGGCTCATGTCACTGTATTTCTCCCCGCTGTCGTAATCACCCTCCAGAAAGTACAGGTAAGCCAAATTTGTCGCCGCCCGGGCGCGCAACAGTCTATCCTTCTTCTCAAACGCCTTCAGACCATCGATGGCCTCCCTGTAACTCTTATGCTTCAAGTAGTAAAGACACTTGCACATCTCTAGTTCACTTGCCACGTGGGAAGAGGAATCACGCATCTCGTAGTGGCGAAGACGCTCAATTAAGTAGTCGTAGCCCGCACGCCAATCCTTGTCAATAACAGGGGCAATAAGGCGGGCGGCAGTCATGATGCAATTCAAGAAGTGGGATCGATCCTCCTTGGTCTTCTTGCGAAGTGCATCGTCGACAAGTACATCCTTCCTCTCCTCATCTGTGTCTTCTTCCTCCTCAATGCCCATCATTTTGCAGTTTAGAAGCTTTTGAAATGTTCGCTTCATTTTCTCTGGCTCTCCAAGAGCATAATAGCAGAGCAATAGGTTGAAGCCTGCATTGATGTCCCCGTTGCCCTCCATGATAGCCTCGTAGCTGACAACGGCATCACGGTACTGACCAAGCTTCACAAAGGCGTTACCAATATTGCGCAAAAGTTTGTGGCGAAGCTCCCTAGAAGCGGTAGGCGTCTCATCTAGTGTCAGACGATACATTTTAATGGCAAGAAGATACCTACCCTGGGCAACGTGTATATTTCCCATGTTCACCCTCAGACGTGCGGCCTGTGGAAATTGTAGGTTTCGGAGAATGAGAGAGTACGTATTGAGAGCATCCGCGTAGAGTTGATGATTTTGATACTGCACCGCAAGGTTAAAGTGCACCGCGTACGTCAGGTCGGCATTAATTTGATCGGCAAGTCCAAGCTGCTCCCGCTGCTTACACAACTGACGCTCCTTCTTGCTTGCCTCCTTTGCCTTCTCCAGTGCCGCACCGTAGTCCTTCTGCAATGCTAGCACCGCACTTTCTTCAATAAGCTTATGGATCAGCTTCTCAACCTCCGCGCACTGCTCTTCGGGGCTGTTTTCGCCCCGCTTCTTCAGCGGCGGCGCAGGACCCATCGCCATCGCCACCCGACCCTGACCGGTGGGGTCAAACATGACGCCGTTGTTAAACTGCGTGGAGGCGGCGTTGAAACCCACTCCGCGGTTGGAGGTCATTGGGCGGGCCGCCCCGACGCCGCCGCCAATGGTGCCCAGCCGACTCCCCGGAACGCCCCATGCAGAGCCGATGCTCGTGGCGCCCCACTTTGACGGCGGGGCCTGCATCAGCGGGTTTGGGAATCCGCCGCCGCCAACGGCCTCCTGCGGCTGGACGCCAGAAAAGTTCCTGGAGGACGCGGCAAACGCGATTTCTGAGTCCGGCTCAAAGGCCGCGTACAGGTCCTCCTCGGCGCCATCCTTTTGCGCAAACTCCATTGCTTTGACGGGCACAGCAGGGTAGGAGGGGGGAGGGGGGGAAAAAAACAGCAAAGGAGGAAAAAATAAAAACAAACCAAAAATAAAAAGCTGTGTTCACGCCAACTCCCACTTTCTGAGCTACTAAACGACTCGAGACTCCCCTGGGTATTGATCCTACAGCCAAAATTGAATCAATAGGAAAGTGAGAACAGAAGAGACTGGGATAGTCAATTCAGAATCAATTTTTTAAAAAAAGGAGGAGGGCAGAGGATAAAGCAAAGTAAAAATAAAAAGAACAGCAGGAAGCAAACCAATTTGCGCCTGACTTTTTTGTATTCCTTCCGGGTGTATGCAAATGCAGGCAGAGAAACATCGACAATATCAAGGGCTCAGAAGGAAGGTGGCGAACAAACAGTGTTTCATTAACTTTCTTTCTTTCTTTCCTCTTTTTTTTAACCCCCGTCGCTCTATAGGTATATAACAGAGTATATAGAACTATATATGCAGGAAATACGGGGGGCGAAAAAACGTCGAAGACAAGACTTAGGCGCTTGTTTTCCCCCATCTACATCAGGAAGGAAACCGATTAGGATAGCCCGGCCTCGAACCCTGAAGGGGAGGCGGAAAAGAGTGGTTCTGACCACCCATAACATAGCCTGTTGCTGGCGGGGGCAATAGGGACTGCGGCTGCGGAGGTTGTTGTTGTTGTTGTTGATATTGTTGCCCCTGATCACGTTGTTGATAGCTCTGCTGCTGAAACTGTGCGTATTCCCCTTGGCTTTGATAGGGATGTTGGCAAAAGTCTTGCCCTGGCTGGGGCTGCTGCGACGGACGATTTTGCGCTTCTTGTGGGTGTTCTGAGGGCTGCGGCTGCGGCTGCGGCTGCGGCTGGGGCTGTGGGTATTGATGCGTAGAATTGTGCGGCGTGGATGGGTGGGTTGTAGAAACATACGGTGCAGAGGTGCTCAACTCAAAGTAGGTTGGCATGGCGTACTGCGGCCGGTGAAGCGAGGCCCCCGCTGGCGGTTGGCTGCCAAATAACCCTTGAGGATGCGAACCCTGCTGCTGGTGCGGCGGCGGTACTCCGGGGGGGAAGGCGCTGCCTCGCCGATACATGGAAGGATGCTCCCCCGGCACAGAAGGCATCAGGGGCGCGAGTGAAGGCGGCGGCGGTGGCGGTGGCGGCGGCGGTGGCGGCGGAACGACATTTCGCCCCTCTCGTTCGTCCTCTTCCTCTCTCAGCCTACGCCCGTAGTCCTCTTTAATATGCGCGGGCGCGTCAGGGCTCACGTTCCAGCGGTTCAACTCCTTATCAAAGTAGTACCAGTTCTTTGTGAGGGGGAGGCCATTCTCGTCCAACTCCACCTCGTCTCCGCCGCTGCCCCCACCGACGCCGCTTCTACCAGTGAAGGAACTGTTCTCGCCGCCACTGCCGAAATCATTGTCGCGGCCAAACACCGCATCATTGATTTTGTGCAGGCACATGTCCAACGTCATGGCAGCGCTGGACAGGCGCTGGGAAGAGGGGGAGGGGGAGGCATTTGACCCAGTCCTTTCCTCTGCATCCGTGCGACCGTCAATGTTGATGCCAAGTTTGGAACTCAGCCAACCCACAGCCTGCAGGGACATCCTACAGGCGGCACGCTCACGCCCACGATTGTTGCTGCGGAGAAAAAAAATACACAAAAAAAAAGCAATCCACAGCTAGTGGAGGGAACCCGTCGAATCGCAGAGTAAACAAAACCACAGGCAAAGAGCAGCATCACTAGAGGGTGGAGTAGAGCCTTTCCGCCATGAAAGTGACGGGGAAATCTTCTTTATCCTCATCCATTCTATTTGCATAATTGTCTTTGTCTTGTTTTGTTTTTTTATTTCGCTCGCACTACTTGCGCCAATTCACAACCATCCTCCTCCGCTCTGGTCACGGACGCTCTCTTCCCAGCCCACCCCCTTCGTTGAGGGGGCC
>NW_021704638.1:0-12767 GCF_003719485.1 Trypanosoma conorhini | reverse complement strand
AAAATGACCTCGAAGCTCTACAAGGCGCTTGCCCCTGCTGAGCGTGCTGCACTGGAGAAGCGTGCCAAGGCCATGCCGTCGCTGAAGCGCGTCAAGAAGCCCAAGGCAGGCGCGAAGGGTGAAGAGAAACCGAAGCGTGCCCCGTCGAAGTACGCGCAGTTTGTGAAGGCCAACCTGCCCAAGTACAGCCAGTTACCCAACAAGGAAAGGCTCGCTGCGGTGGCAAAGCTGTGGAAGCAGCAGCAGCAGCTGCAACAACAACGGCAGCACCCGCAGGTGCTGCAGCAACGGCAACAACCGCAGAAGAGGAGGGTGTAACGAGATTGTGCTGCTTTTCCATTTGTATTGTTCCTTTGCTTCTTGGAGATGTTGTGATGCAAGGGTGGTAGAAGTTGCTGAGGGCATTTTCCTGAAGATTTCTGCCTACAGAGGCTCTGTGTGGCACTGTGTCAGTGTGCTCGTGCCATACGACATCTGGCTTGGCGTCAGCTGCGTTCCAACGGTACAGCTGCAAACGAGTATGTGTGACAACAAAAACGTCTCTAATATCATCGGAGAGACTTCTTTTCTCACTGTGCAATATTTTAGCCTTGAGTGCCTTGTTGCTGTTTTCCGTCTAGTTGTATTGTTTATATACACCTCTTGTTGCTTTTTGAAATTACTTTTATTTTCTTGGGCGCGTGCTCGGGGGGCCTACGAGACATAGGGAGTATAAAGCAATCTGGCGGTTTCGTCATTCTGACCCAATTAACAACAAAAGGAGGAAAAGGAATAATAAAAAATGATGCGCTTTACCCAAGTTCTGGCAGTTGCAGCAAGGCGGGCCGCCGTCAGCAGCAAGATCGGTAAGAGCGTCCTACTCGCCCCGTCGCTAAACCCCAAGCGAAAGGTTCTTTCCAGCCTCCCTGTGGCGAAGGTGCTGAAGCCCAGTGGGAGCGGAAAAAATGTTTCGTCTCCCTTCCTCGTGAAGGGAAAGAAAAGTGTGGTTGCCGCGAAAGGTGTTGTGGCGCCGAAAAAGCACAAGGGCGCAAAGGTGCTGGTGAGCCGCAGCAAGGCCACACGACCTCTGACTCTCTATGTGCGCTTCTATAATGCTCTGAGGAAGAGCGGAAGCGTCAAGGGGAAGCGACACATGCAGAAAGCGGGTGAGCTTTGGCGTGCCACGAAGAAGGTAAAGGACTTCAATAAGCGTGTTGAGGCGGCGGTGAAACTTTCAAAGAAGAAGAGGAAGAGCAGCAAGGCCCGTAAGCTTCTGAAGAAGGCAGCGGCGAAGAAGAGGAGCACAAAGCCGAAGAGGAGCACGAAGCCGAAGAGGAGCACAAAGCCGAAGAAGAGCACAAAGCCGAAGAAGAGCACAAAGCCGAAGAAGAGCGTCAAGAAAGCCTCCCGGGGCGTGTCCAAGAAGCAGACTCTCGAGAGCACCGTGCCACCTCTCCCGTAAAAGCTTGGGGGCAGCTTCTGTTGTAGAGACAGGTAAGTCAATATAGAACGGCATGTTTATTTGGTTTCCCTTTGGTAACATGGGATAAGAAAGAGGAGGGGCAGGCGAAATAGTGGTTGGGTGGAATGACGTCGTATAGATCGTATTATTTTTGAAAAGGTGCACGAGGTGCTGCTGAGCGCAACTGACGGAAAGAGAAGAAAATATAAAAGGAAAAACATGCCAGGAACGAAGAATAAAAAAAGCAACCCAGACAATATATAAAAGAAGCAAAACTGGCTATTGGGAAGGAATACAGAGCCAAGGAAGTAGGTGAAGCAAAGCAAAAAAAAAAAGACGCACATACATACTGCGCTCAGCGGGAACGGAGGAAGCTAGGGGGCGCTGAGGAGGTGCTAGAAGGCGGCTTAGGCAGAGGTGATGGTCATCATCATCATCAGCCGTCCATACCTGCTTCTCTTTATTTTTATTACTCGTGTGTGTGACTGTGTGTACGTGAAATGTTTTTTTTTATTTTCGTTCCTACCCTTTCTTTCCATTTTTATCATTCCCGTTTGAAACTCTTTAAGTCTTGAACCTCGTCCAGCCCTGGGGTTTCCTTTCCTTCATTCCCACCCTCCCTCTCTTTCTCTTTTTGTCTGCATAGAAGCTTTGTACTTTTTTTTATTGTTTTGTTTTGCTTCTCTCTCTACGTTCTTTTGTTTTTGTTTTATTTGTTTTCTCGTATTTCGCTCGTTTCTTTGCTTGGTCCCTCACGGTGGACTTTGTCTCCTTCTTAGCTCAGTCGTGTGTAAGCAGCTATGGCCGCAAATGTTTTCTTGTGCGTGTGCGTGTTGCTGCGTGAGTCTGTGGAGGGTTCGTGTGAGTTGGTGATTGCCTCTTTTCTCAAGCGAGTCTTCCACGAGGGCTCGGTTGCCAAGGACAAAAGAAGAAGAGGGAGGGGAGTAAAGCGAGGAGTGGAGACGTACTCGGGTATTTCTTTGGAGAGAGAGCAAAGATGCGCGTGCAATTGGGGGTGCAGGGGAGAGAGAAGGAGGAAGGGGGGGAACTGCGTCGCCAGGCACTTTCCCCTTTTCTTCTTCTTTTGATTGCCTCCTTCTTTGATGTTGCTGCTGCATACATCCACCGTCTTTCTATTTCTATTTCTATTTCTCTTTGTTTTTTATCTTCTCTTGGACGCAGGGAGAGCGTGGGAGGTGGGATTCACGACGTCCTTTCTCTGATTCGGAACGAGGTCTCGTTACACCGCACTGCTGCCCTTTCGTTGCTTGTTTTTCGCCGTTAGCTTCAGCAGGGAGCTCTCGTGTTGACTCGCTGGCTATCACACATACACATCGGCGTGTCCACGGAGGGATAGACAGTTATACATATATATGTGTATGCGTGTGTGTGTGTGATGCCGCCGCGGAGTACCCAAAAGACAACAATGCCGCCGCCCAAAAGAAGTGCAAAAAAGGCCACAACGAGAACCATTAGGGACAAAAACAAGCGTGGTGCCGTCGTGGCAAGGGCGCAGCATGCCCCTGTCCCAATGAGCCTTGGCAAAATTCTTTGGGCCCGTCCGCTGGACGCCGTGGAGGAAAGCAGCGTGCCCACGGGTTCATCGTCATGCGAGGGGCACGTGTCTTCTTTTCAGCGCCTGGCCACGATTGCGCACGGTACGTTTCTGGTTACAATGACGACAAAAGCGCAAATTGGGGTTTCGCAGGTTGAACAAAGTATCACGGCAACTGCGGACGATCGCTGGCTTGAGGCCCTTGTGCGGTACTGTGGGTTTACGGTTCGGTTGGACGACATCATTGAGACCGCAGCCGCGTTCAGCGACTGGCTGCAAATTCTTGTGGCCTTAAAGCGAATCGGGGACGCGGCGCAGCATCCTCTCACAGCTGTCGGTGAGGCAAGGGGCCCGGCGTCAACGGTTCCAAAAGAGATTGTGGTGGTGAGGCTCAAACTCCTTCGTGCGACTGTGCCGTCCGTTTCGGAGGCGGAGGCGTTCCTTCGTAAACGGTGGGGCCAAAGCGAAGGTTGGCGACGGGAGGCAAGGAGTTGTTTGAAAATTGCGCTGGAAGCTGAGACACCAGCGACGGAACAGTTTCAAAACAATGACTTTCAGTCAGGGACGGGAAGGCCAACTTCCGACGTGCTTCCTCCGGCGACTTGTGACGAGAACGCGCATGACAGTGGCGGAGTTAGTGATGAGGAGCTGTTGGCACAGATATCAAAGGAGCTTCGTGCTTCTCTGTCGCAGGAGAAGCTGCTGGGCGTCGTCGCACAAATGCGGAGGGAGATGATGGGGCTGGACGCAAAGGAGCAGGCGTTGGTAACTAGACGTCAACAGCGAGAACATCTTTTGGCCACCTACGATCTGGTGTGTGCCATACTCGGTGGAAGCCGCTCGGTCTGCGGCCTGGCACAGTTGGTGCCTCAGATGGCGGCGCAGAATCGCTTCGGTGATGACGAGGAAAAGGTCCTCCAGCAGCTGGCGTCTCTTGCGCGTTACAGTGAGAGCGGCATCGCGATGTTTGCCGTCAGTGGTGAGTTAGAGAGGCACCTCAGTGACGAGGCAGAGGGTGGAGCCCCGCCATTCTCCTCAAAAGCGGTGGATGTGAGCAAGTGTACTATGCAGGAGTTGGAGTCGGTGCTGCTGCGTTTAGATCGGCACTCGGCATCGAGAGCCAAACTCTACGCGGCAGTACAGCGGGGGTGAGACACTTTTTTCCGGCGACATTTGTTGTTGTTGTTGTTTTTTATTTCCTTTGTTACACATACACACGCGCATCGTGCTTGTAAACGTAAGCGGCTAAAAATCGAGGCGAGGAGGACGAGAGGGCAGTGAAGTGGATGCCAATGTAATTTCTTTGAAGCCCATTTTGCCAGTGAGGTGGCAGCGGACGCAACGTGTACGGCGCGGTGGGATGTGTTTTGCGTCCTCCCACGTCTTTCACCTTCCTTCTTGCAAGAGGAGCACCGCACACACAGGGCAACTTCCTTACGGGTGGTTTAGGTGTGGAGGGACGGGAAAAGAAGGGGGGCCAAAAAGGGGAAGAGAGCAAGCGACACACACGTACACACACAAAAAAAAAGAAAGAAAAAAAAAAGGCGGGTTGATGTGATATTGACGATGTTGCGTCGTTTTTTTTGTCTGCCTTTCCGTGAAGAAAATCCCCTTTGTACTCTGTGGCTCGCGCTACGCGCCTATTTTGAATCACATGGAGGCGCAGAAGAGTGGCGGCAAAAGAGCGTTTCCACCGGCCTCGCTATTTTCCTTAGCTCCTGGCGTGGAGGAGGGGGATGGCGCCGCGGCGTTAGGAAAAAAACGGAAAAGGAAGGCCTTTGACGCCCTTGTTTACTGGTGTGCCACGCACCAGCAGGCTGCCACGCAGCCGTTCTCGTTGATCGAGGCCACAAATACGCTGACGGCAGCATCTGTGCATACACCGTCATCTTTAGAGTGTGATGAGGCTGTCTTGCAGTGGCTGCAGAAGTGTTCAGGCAGTCTCACATGCGGGCAATCTCTGCTTGTGTGCAGTTTTGTGTGTGAGGTGCTCCTCTGCCGCTTGGATGCCGCCGCCGCGGAAGCAGCGGGCGGACGACGACGCGAAGAAGCTGAAGCGGGGACGGATCTGCTGCTTCAGCGGCAAGTGAACGCGTTCACAAACAGGATAGCAGCGTTGCTTCAGCGTGCCAATGGTAGCGATAAGTTGGAGTCGCAGCCCCTTTCTATTCTCGCGAGTTGCGCTTACGGGGCGCATCGTCTGTCGTGCGTGGAAAGCCCATTTCTTGGCGAGGCTGAGAAGGCGTTGTTGAAAATCCCCCCAGCGGTGATGTTCGCCATTTTGCATCAGTTGCGTGGCGACGAATTGAGGAAGCTGTTTCAGCTGGAGGAGCAGGTGGCTGTGAATGTTTGCCTGACACTTTTGTTTATCGTGGATGAAGAGCGCCGTCAGGCCTTTCTTCCTGGAGGCGACACGGTGATTGTGAACGCCATTCTGCGCCGACTGCTGCGGCACACTGCTCTGTTGCTAAGGAAGTTGGACGTGACGAGTGAGGAGACTCTCTTGAGTCTTGCAAACGATGTCCACTCTGCCAGTCACTTGCCACGGCCGTGTGGCGCACGGGCGGAGGTTGCCAATTCCCCCTCCATGCAAGAAAGTGCGGCTATCATGCAAAACATTGCCTTTAGTTCGCCGACTTCCAGGCTGGAGATGCTCTCGTATCTGTTGCGCATACGAAGAAATCCCGCGCGTTACACACGGAGCGAGCTGCAGCTGCTTCCTGTCTTGCTGCAGACGGTGTCAAATATTCGCTTGGCTGAGGCGCGGATGCTCGAGGCAAAGATTATTGCTGAAGTCCCGCTCCCTGACAACGACCCTGTGCTTGTAGCACAGCTTTTTAGCTTTACTTCCTTTAAAGAGGCCCGGTGTCTTGCCTGTTTGGATGCCGTGGCGACTGAGCATCTCTCAGAGGAAGCCGCGGTGCACATTATTCGTTGTGCTGGTGCTCACCTTCGGTGGGGGACGCTGCAACGCCTCACGGCAGTAGCCTTGGGCACCGAGAGGTGTTCCACGTCCTCGTCATCATCGTCACCATCATTGACTTCAAGTCTGGTATTGAATGATGCATTGGAATGCATTTTGATGACATTGGTGACCCGCTTGCTGAGTTCGACTACGAGTGTAGAAAGAGACGTGGTACAGATGTATCTGGCTCAGTTGGTGGAACGGGTGGATTGGGCCGGAAGCACCCCACCCGATTCAGCCAAGTTAGCGCTGGAACGCCTCACGTTGTTCAAAAAACTATCGAGTTGTGGGTTTCACATACGTGCGCCGGAGGCCGTGGCGGCACTGGCGGAAAAGGCACTTGACCTTGAATCCGGCAGTAGTATGACCGGCACCCTTCAATGCGTGTCAGAGGCACTGCCTTTGTTGCCTGAGGTTGGGCGGCGCCGAAGTTTGGTGGAGTGCATGATTCGCTACAATGGCACTCGATCGACGTCCTCGGTGATACGTTTTGTGGCGTTGCTGGCACCCTTGGCTCTCACGCACGGGGTGCGCAACGGTGAGTTGGTGCAGCTGCTCCTCAAGCTGCAGACGCTGGATCCCTTCAAGTTGCGCCAGGGCTACATTGAGGGGTTGCCGAGCGGCGAGGACGCGTACACGGTGTTTGTGATCCACGCGGTCAATTATCTCTTGGCGAGCGAGGAGTGGCGCACGTCTACGGACCGCGTCCGTGAGGCGGTGACGCTGTGGATCCACGACTACCTCCAGCACGTGATGCATCTCTCCCGAAGGCAGAAGCTGGTAGGCGAAGCGATACCCGACGACGACAAAGGCGAGGCTTCGCCGCCCCATGAGCGGGACACGGAGGCCACCGTGGCCGCAGGTCCCAGTCCCGAACGTCTTGAAGAGATCTTTTCTGCCTTGCTGCGTGCAGGAGTGAAGTTGCCTGATTTTTTTGCGTCGGAGTTAACTGCTCGCGTGCGAATCATAGAGGGCGCAGAGGCGCTGACTGGTGAGACACGAGGCAAGGCACATTTTCCTCCACCAGGGCACTTTGTCTTTTGCTGCAAACTTGACATTGCGATGGACGCGCCACTTTCTCTGGAACTTTTGGAGTACCTTCTCGCAACGTGTGACTGCCGTGTTCTCCACTTTGTCATCACGGCGTTCCTTGTGCACGCCAAGGCCACATCCCGCGAGCCCCGCACGTTGCTCTTGACAAATCTGCGCCTGGTGTCCCAGGCACTCAGGCTGTTTCTTCACCGCATCAATGCGCTGGGCGAGGACTTGTCGACGGCCTTTTCCCCTTCTTCTGTGTCGTCTGTGGTGGCGAACACCGTGCGCTTCCTTGTGGGGTTCCTTACCAAGCAAGAGCGAAGTCAGCGAGTGCTCAAATCTCTTCGCGGCACGCACTCAGCGGGGGAGGAGGAGGAAGAGGCGGTGGCGGCGGCGGCGGCAGCAGCAACCGACAACCGTGAGCAGCTCCTAGCGGAACTGGCAGAGGTTGAGAAATTGCTGTTGCGTTCCCTAGCACACCTCTCTTCTGCGCACACGAAGGACATAGGTTTGCTTTTATTGGACCGCCTGACTCTCTTGGCACCTGCCGCCGCCGACTATCTGATGTTGCAGCTGCAGAATCAACTGGATGAATTCACGCAGGTGGAACTCTTTTACCTTGCGCGAAAGTACCCGCCGGCGCAGGATGTTGTGATGAAGGAACTTCAAAAGTACGACATTGCCCTTTCCGTGGATCTTAATGATTTTTTGCGGGTGACAAGAAATCTTCCTATGCCAGTGAACAGGATGGTGATTGAGGCACATTTGCCAAAACTTACCTTTCAATGGTGCACTCGACTTTTGTCTGCACTTGCCCTACGGCATGAGTCTGTTCCTCTGGACCTGCTGGTCTCCATGCTGGCCAGACTTGAGGCGGAGGTTGAAAATGCAACGGTGATGGACCGCAACGTGGCGCTCGTTGTGCTGCAAAAGTACCTCAACTACGAGGATGCCGCGACAGAAGCCAACGCGCCACCCCATCGACGACGGCTTGTTGAACGCTGCTGCGACCACCTTCTAGTGTTGGAAGGGATTGACTCGCTGGACTCACTCTCCAGTTTTTTGGCGACTTTTCCTGATGCCCTTGTGGATGTGGTTGGGACAGCCATTGCGGGGCGCGTTGTGTCCGCGGTGCTACCGGAGCTCTTGGCGGACGTGGACGCTCTTCTGACCCTCTGCCGTCTCCTGCAAAAGTATAAATTGCTGAATGATGCGGTGAGGCTCGAGATAACGGACGGTTTCTTTGGGAAATTGCTGAGAGCAGAAGGCAATGCTGCGACATCGTCGCCGGCAGCGGCGTCGTATCCGTTGGGGAATGTGCTGGCGCTGGCTTTGCTGTTGGCTGAGAGCGCCTCCCAGCGGGCCCCATTGCGCGAGAAGGATGGTCCAGGGACAGATGGAGTGGACCATGACCATCAGGCCGCCGCTCGTGCTCTACAGGCTGTAAGGGTGCGCTACGTCTCCTTGGCGGATCGGTTGGTGATTGTGAGCGCACTGGTGGAACAAAAGGACGCTGTGGGGCTTGGGCAAACTCAGTCCAGGCTTGCAGAGGAGATAGCTGCTGAATTGGTCGCGGCGTGTGACAAGATGACCTCCAGTGAATTTTCTAGACTTCTACAATGCATCAGTCGACTGAAGTATTGGCATCTTGTAAAGCAAGATCGTACTCACTTTGGTAGGGTCTTTCAGCAGACGTGCCGCGACGCAGATGCTCATAGTCGCTGCGTTGCCTTTAAGGCCCTTTCCTCGGATGTGGAGCTCTTTTGTCACTATGAGCCTCTTATGATGCCGCTGTTGTGCGAATCTGTGGAGGTCATGTCTCAGGAGGATATGGAGATGGTCCTCTCCGCGGTGCTTCCTCTGCAGCTCACGGAGGCGCTGGAGTCGCTCCTTGACGCCATTGGGACCCGTGTGTTGTCCATGGTGGATCAGTGCAGGCGCAGTACATTGATACGCGTGCTGCAGTGTCACGCGGCCTTTGGTCTTCAGGACGATGCCCTCGTATTGCGCCTCCTCGCGGTCTTGGAGGAGCAGTGTACGCGTGAGACGCGGCTGGACACGTCGCAGGCCCTCACGCTGCTTCAGGCCACGGTGGACTTGGATGTTCCTATTTCTTCAAAACTGGCGGTCACTTGTTTTGGTTGGTTGGAGCACCACGTTGATGGAATGACAATGACCCAGTTGGGGCACGCCGCCCGTCTGGCAGTGGAGGTGGAAATGGGTTATACCGCGTCTGTGCATGCTGTGGCAATGCGAGCGTTGGAGCAGCGGGAGGCACTACGGACTAACGTGGCATTTCGTGCATCAGTGGAGTTGCTGTGTGACGAGTTTAGTGTGGAAATACCGTGGCATATGAAGCCCACTGTGCTGCGCAGGCGTTACCAGGAGGAGAGACTGAAAGAGTACGTTAACAAGCGGCGAGCTGTCGTATCAGATGGATTGAACTAATCACTCTTCCCCCCCCCCTCTCCTTTTCTTTCTTTCTTTTTCAATGCAACGTCGAGGGGCGGTGTGCCTGAAATATTTCGTTACAGAGAGGCGGAGAGGGAGAAGGAGAGACTGTGTGTGTGTGTGTGTGGCGCACAACGCGACGCTGCAGAATAACGGAGAGGTAAAATTGGGACACTAGGGAGAGTGGCTTCCTGCCTTTGGTGTTTGCACAACCATTAGAATTTGACCGGAGTTGGGAATATTATTCGCGTTCTTTTCTCCCACCTCTCCTCCTTTTAATCGAAGTACGGCCCGTGTCTCGTCGTTGCGGGCCATGCCGTCAGAGGATGGCGGCGCGGGGGAGGACGGTTGCCTGACTGAGGGTTGCCTCCTGCGTGCCTCGCGGCAGTACGATGTGGAGATGATCTTCCAGCTCTCGCTGCGCTCACGCGGTCTCCGAGCATTGGGCGACGGGTTTGCGTATTGTCGCGCACTCACGCGGGTGGATCTGTCGCGCAACCGCCTCGCCAGCCTTGCGGGCATTGCCCTCCTCGCCGACTCGCTCACGCACGTCGCCGCCCCCGAGAACGAACTTGAAGACCTGGCGGGTCTTGACCGCTGCTCGCTGCTGCAGGAGGTCCTCTTGGAGGGCAACCAGCTGAGCACAGAGGCGGCGCTTGCGCCCTTGGCGCAGCTCCCCAAACTCCGCTGCCTTTTTCTGCAGCGGGAGATGCCGTTGTCTAACGACACGGAAGAAACACTCCTTCTTGACAACCCCATTTGCCGCGAGCGTGGGGCCTATGAGAAACTCATTCGGCGACACTTCGGCGCCGTCCTCTGCGTCGACGGCCGCTGCTTTCGTGACCCACCTGCGGCGGCGGTAGTGGCCGAGACTGCGTCGTCGTCGTCGTCGTCAGCAGCCTCGACGCTGCTACTCGCAAACGCCGCCCTGAAGGACGTGATCGACGTGGAGGACGACCTGGACGAGCGCATCTTTGCTAACGCCGTGGCGGAGTGTCATGCTGCGTGCCGAAAGGCCTTGCTCTCGTAAAGCAAAAAAAAAAAGCAAGCTGCGGGGATGTATGCGGAATGGGCACAACAGTAGAGGGGAACGTACAAACGTGTCAACTCGGCGGCTGCTGTGTGTGTTTTGCCCCCTCCACACACCGACGAATAAAGTACTCCTTGACAGCCCCCTTTCTGTGTGGCCGCAATTTTTTTTTTTTATCCTCTCTTCTCTTGACCTCATTGTTGCGGCTTGACCCTGAAGGGGGTGGTGGTCCGTCATGGCTGGCAACGACGACGCGGCGCAGCCGCGGACGGACGGCCGCATTGCGTTGGGCGATCACGTCGTTATTACCGGCGGCGGTCTGAAACGCATGGCGTTGGTGCAGGCGGGCAGCAAGTTGCGCCTCGGCAGCTCCGGGGTGGTGCAGCTCGAGAAGCTCGCCGGCCTGCGCTTCGGCGAGGTTCTCCGGTACGACCCCAAAGAGCGCGTGTTTCTCCCGACGAACGCTTACCCCGACCTCGACATCACGAGCCTGCAGCAGCGTGTGGACGACGCACGCGACAACCGGCACCTCGTGGATGACAATCGAAATCAGATGCTTTCGAACGTGGAGGCCGCCACGCTACGGCACGAGAAGGGAGTGGATGCGTTTCTGTCCACGCTGGTGGAAAAGAGCTCGACGTTTCACACAAAGACGGCCTACTCGCAGGAGAAGTACCTTCGCAAGAAGAAGAAGCGCTACGGCACGCTGTACAAGGTGGAACGCGTCACCCCGGACGGCGTCGCGGAGGTCCACCTCCCGACAATCAACCCCTCGGACGTGGAGCCGGAGGAGACGCGGGCGATACGACTCCGCGCCGACACCATGGCGCTAATCCTGCACCACAGTGACGTGCACAGTGGCAGTCGGGTTCTCGTGTACGACAAGTCAAATGGCCACTTGGAGGCGGCGCTGCTCACGCGCCTTGGGGACGACGGCATAATACTGCAGCTGATGGACAAAGTCGCGCAGCCCAACATATTTCCGGCGCAGGCCATGGGACTCACTCGCGTCCGAGAGCTCTGGAAGGCCGTCCCTCGCAATGATGCCTTCCTCCTTGGCACGGAAAGCGCAGAAGAGGAGCAGGATCAGGAGGGCGGAAAAAAGGAGGCGAAAGCGGAGAAGGACAATCTCAACAAGAGCAGCAAGCGGAAAAGGAATGTTGATACTGAAGGCCCCTCGCAGTGGTTGCGTGGGATTGACGCACGCCGCATGTTACAGGAACGGCCGGCCGATTCACTCATCATTGTGAACGACGCGGACTCTGAGGGCGTCATTAACGAACTGCTGCCCTTTCTGGCACTGGGCGGTCACATTGTGGTGTTCAGCCAATTTCTGGAAGACCTCTCGGGCGTCTTCGCCCGGCTGTGGAACGATTGTGTGAACATTTGCGTTTCCGAGACATGGTACCGACACCACCAGGTCCTGCCAAACCGCTCACATCCAACCGTAAACATGAGCACCGCGGGTGGATACCTGCTGACGGCCATAAAGGCAGAGGTAAACGGCCCCCCACGCCCACGTCTGGAGGAGGCGGCAGAACCACCTCTGCCGGAGCAGGTTGCGAGTACTGAGACCGATGGAGAGTTGCCAAGGAAGCGACCGCGACACGAGGCCAAGGAAGCACGGCAGCAGCAAGAATAACAGGAGCAAGCGTGATGTTACTTGTTATAACCTGCCATCTAGATGTACCAACTGTCGAGTAAGCCACACATTCAATTACCTAAAAAAAAAACCAACTCGCACGGACAAACAGAAGCCACGGGCTGCCCTTGAGAGAATTTGTGAAGATTTCACTACTGCGGCACGTTCCTTTCTTTTTCTGTTGTGCTAATTGCGTGTGTGCGTGTGTGTATGGGTGTTGTAGCTGACTTTTCCTCCTACTTGAATAGCAATAAGAATAATTAAAATGAACCCGTTGATTTTTGATGTGTGTTTTTTTTTTCCTTTCCCGTTCCTTTTCCTCCTCTCTTTCCCCCACGGTGGCATGAGAAGGGAACTACACAAAAATCCAACCGTGCACACACCAATTGTACTTGCGAGGCTCTAGTAAAGACAACTACAAACGTATATACCCGGTAAAAGGCAGACCATGATCTACGACGTCAACTCTCCTCAGTACCAGCAGTTCCTTAGGTCCAGCGGTCGCCGTCGGGAGGACTACGCCAAGGGGGGCAAGACCGGTCTTGTGGCGAACAAGAAGGTTACCAAGGCGGGAGGCGCCGCCAGCACAGGACTGTAAACAAGCACCACTCGCCCACTAGAGGGCTACGATCCAGCGCATGAATAAAA
>NW_021704637.1:0-12788 GCF_003719485.1 Trypanosoma conorhini | reverse complement strand
CAAGAGGAGGAAAGGGCCGCAGCGGCCGAGGCGGCCGAAGCAGAGCGACAGCGACAGCGGCAGAGACAAGAGGAGGCAAAGGCGCAGAGCAAGGCACGCAAAAGCGAGGAGTCACAAGCCAGCAAGAGTGAGGAGAAGGAAAGCAAAAAAAGGCATGGAGAGGCTTCGGAGGAGAAGGCGCCGAAGCCCGAGGATGAGGAGCGGCGCAGACGGCATGAAGAAAAGCGGCGCCGTGAGAAGGAATTGGCGGAGCGGGAAGAAGTTTTGGCGCCAAACGAGAGTTCAACGCCAATCCCAAATGCTGGCCGCAGCGACCAGCACCGCACTTCTAATGCGCCGACTACTGTCACTACGCCTGCCGCCGCAAGTGCAGTTGCGACTCCCTTCGCCGCAGGGAAGGCCCCGCCGCGCACCAAGCCGACGCACGAAGTTTTGGAGGGGCCCCAGTTAACCGCCGCCCCGATCCCTGGCGTCATTCGTGAGAGCAAACGCACGGCGGGCGTGAAAGCGCAGGAGCTGGAGGATGAGGATGACTGGAAGCGGGTCGCCGAGCAGCAGGAGGCAAAACCAGTCACCAGTGGCAGTGGTAGTGGCGGAGGTGCAGGCGAAGCGGAGGCAAGAGGTTACTTGGGGCAGCAGGCGCTGAAGGCAAAACGCGAGCAGGAAGAGGAGGCCGCGCGCCGCGCGCAGGATATGAACGCACGTGTCCTTCAAGGCGGAGGCGGCGGTGGTGGGATCATTATCCACACCTCGAAGAGCGGCAAGTCTGGCGCGGCGGTCGCGGAGAGTGAACTCAGCAAGCTGAGAGAGCAACTGCAACTGCTGACAAAGGCCTCCAACCCGTTGGGAAAATTGTTAGAGTCCATCTACGATGATATAGACACCATGGCGAGGGAGCTGGAAATGTGGCGCTCGGAGGCGCGAAGCCAGGCACTAGCCGCGGCGGACGCCAGGCGACAGACGATGGAGAGCCTGCAAGAAGTCCACGCCCAGCTCCAGAACCTGGAGGACGCCATCAAGGATCAGGTCCTGAAGACACACAACATTCGTCGCAGTGTCATTAACAACGACAACGCCATTGCCGGCATGGTCCGCATGATTCTTGGCCCTGACACCGGAAAAGGTTAGAGCGGCCCCTTACCGTTGGCCCATGTAGAAAAGGGAGAGAGCTATGCGATGACAGAAACGTGTGAGGCAAGGAATGGAAGCAAGGTACCCAAAGACGCGGGAAAAAGGAATAATAATTAAAAAACAAAAAAGTGGAAGTTAAGTCTTCCATTGTTTTAGGCCACAGTTTTATTATGTGATTTTTTTTTGTGTTATTGCTGCTTCTCTTGCGGGGTATCTTTTTTTTTTCTTGTTTGCGCTTTCTGTGCGGCTTTCCCCACCGCAAGCCGTGCATGTGTGGGCGCCTTTGGGCACTCGCCTCTCCCAACGCTGTTGCCGTGTGCCTCACGTGCCGCACCCTGCCCCCTCGCTGCGTTCCCCCGGACCCGAGACCCGCAGCGGCGAGGAGGGGACGACGTCGCTGTCGCTCCTCTTGCGTGGAATCCCTCTACTCTTCTCTTGCTGCTGTTTCTCTTTTTTTTTTCTTCCTTTTTGCTTTGTTGTTGTTGCCGTGACTTGCATGGGCTCTGCCTGGTTGCCAGCCTGTGCGTGGGAGGTGCTGCGGCGCAGGGGACGTCTGCAGCGTCCCACGCCGGTAGCAGTGAAGGGAAAGGAGAATTGTCAAAACACTGGACAAGTAAAGTAAAGTAAAGTAAAAAAAAGGAGTGTGGGGGATATCTACACACACAGACACACACGCCTAAGAGGGGAAAAGGAAGGGGCGCCCGCACTGTTTATTTATTTTGTTTGTGTGTGGACTGTTCTTTTGTGAGCCCTTTTGTCGGGCTGTCGTCGCTCGCGCTCGCTCACGCGAAGAATAGCGCCCGCACATTTGTCTAGAAAAAGGCAGCGGTGTGTGCTTCGCATGGAGAACTACGTTCCGATACGGGTGTTGGGCAAAGGGAGCTTTGGCTCCGCCTGGCTCGTGCAGCGGCGCAGCGACAGGATGCAGTTTGTCGCGAAGGAGGTGCGGCTGCTCGGGATGAAGCCTGCGGAGCGGGAGAGCGCGAAGCACGAGATTGACGTCCTGCGCACCCTGCACCACCCCAACATCACCCGCTACGTGGACCACTACGAGCGCAACGGTTCACTGTACATTGTGATGGAGTACGCCAACGGCGGCGACCTCTACACCAAAATTAGAAACCGCAGGGGGGCGCGTTTCACGGAGACGGAGATTCTGCACTACTTTTCCCAGCTTTGCCTCGCGCTTCTTCACCTGCACGAGCGTCACATTTTGCATCGCGACCTCAAGACCCAAAACGTCTTCTTGACGAAGGATGGAATTGTAAAGTTGGGGGACTTTGGCATCAGCACCGTCCTGCGGAACACGTTTGAGCTGCGGCGGACGGTGTGTGGCACGCCCTACTACTTTTCCCCCGAGCTCTGCCTCAACAAACCGTACAACAACAAGAGCGATATCTGGGCGCTGGGTTGCATTTTGTACGAACTCACAACACTCACGCACGCCTTTGATGGAAATAACATGAAGGCGCTTGTACAGAAAATCCTAAAGGGGGTGTATCCTCCGATTCATAGCAGTTACTCACCGAACCTCTCCAAGTTGATTTCAGCCATGCTGCAGATCGACCCAAGGCTGCGTCCCAACGTTAGTCAACTCATTCTCCTTCCGTACATCCGTGACTCGCTGTCGAGTCTGCAGAGAGCCGTGCAGGTTGCCCACCACGATCATAAGCCGTTTGGCCCATCGGGGGAAAAGGAGGAGCCCGCCCGCCTGCAACAGCAGCCGCCACCGCAGCAGCCGCCGCAGCAGGATGGGGCGCAAGAAGCCGAGGAGCGACGGAAGGAAGAACAGGCGAAGGGGTTGAAGTTGGCGAAGGAGCGACAACAGCTGCGGCAGCAAATGGAGCAGCGACAGCGCGAGAACGAGGAGCGGCTGCGGCAAATACAGGTGCAGCAGCGGCAGGCAGAAATTGAGCGCAATCAACGGAAAAAGGAGTTGGAGGCACGGGTGCGCGAGCAACGACGTGAGGCAGAGAAACGCGCCAAGGCGCAGGCCGTTGTTTACAAACAGCGAGAGGAGGAATGGGAGCGTAATTTGCGGGAACAGGCCGAGGAGAATAGACGCAAGCAACGCGAGGAGGAACGTCTTGCACGTGAGAGAGCGGGGCAGGATGCGCTTCGTGAGAGGCTTCTCAAGAACGATGTCAATGGTAACGGCAATGGACAACTGGAGAAGCCGGCGCCGTCAGCCGCTGCTACGGCCGCCGAGTTGTACCGGGAGATGCGACGCCAGGCTGCCCTGAACAAACAGCGCATGTTGGAAGACATGCGGGCATTGCCGGAGCGTGCGGATCCCCCTGTCGTTTCCGCCGCGGCGGGGCAAAGGCGAGTGCCACCGCTTTCGCCAGAGTCTCCACCGCATGCTCGGCAGTGTCAAATTAACTCCTTGGGGAAGATGACACCGGCGGAGGCGGAGGAGGCGCGCCGGCAGGTGTACTTGCAGATGCGGCGTGAGGCACAAGAGAATAAGCGGCGTGCACTTGGCCTTGATGGGGCCCCAGGTGTTGCGTTACCAAAGCACCAGCCACCGGCGCAGCAACGACCTGAGGCAACACCGCAACACGAGCCAAAGCAGGAGCAGCGGCAGGAAGCACCACCACCAGTACCGCAACAAGAACAACAGCAGCAGCGAGCATTGGAGGAAGCCGCGAAGGGAGGACAAGCCGTAGTGTGCGCACAGCGTGTAGCGGAGAGCGCTGCGCCCCGTGTTTCGACGCCCCCGCCGGCTGTGGAGGAGGCACCTGAATGCCCAGCGCCAGATGGTGGGACGACGACACCTGACGACGACCGTGCAGGGAAGAGGCGGGATGAGGATTATAGCGCTCTGCAAACTGTTATTGATGCCGCATTAACGAACGACGAGCCGCGTGCGGATGTGAAGGACTTTCATGATGAGGCCTTCTCCGACGGAGACCCGTCAAAGTTCATGCTGGATGGGCAGACGCTTGTGCTTCCAAACGTTCAAGCAACGGACCCGCTGATGCATCGCATCGAATCCCTTCGTTTATTCCTTGAGGGCCAGTTGGGCGAGTCTGCACTGATGGCCTCGTACCGTCAAATGAACAATATAGCCGTGGACGACGACGAGGCGATGCAGCGTGTAGCAGACATGCTGCCGGAGGAGCAACAAAAATTTATCCCTCTAATTGCACAGCTGATCGTATGCGAGGACGCATTCAATCGTCAGCTTCTACAGTAGCCCTAAAGGGCGGTGCGCCTGTTCGTTCATCTCCCCATAATTTCCACATGTGCCACGCGTTCTTTGAGTTTTCTCTGCTCATGAACGCGTGTTTGCTTGCGTGCTTTGACTTGCTTATTCTTTTTTTCGTTGCTGCTTCTGCGTCTCTCCACTGCGTCAAAAAAAAAAGATCATAACACGAACAATACCATGCCGATTTTTGTTTGTTTGTTTTTGCTCTTGCGTGAGTGAAGGGTGCAAGCTGTTTTCGTGTGCGTATGCGTGTGCGTTCCAGTGCCGCGGGAAGAACGACATGCAGCGGGAGACGGAACTGTTACAATCCGAACTCATTTCTGTCAGGAGGAGCGCACGGTGTGCGTGTGCGTTAGATATGAATGTGGTTTTTCCATCTTATTCTTCCTTCTTTGCCTTCCATTTGCCGCTTGTGTTGGAGGGCAGTGTTTGCTTCTACACACACACACACAGAGAGACCAATAAAAAACATATATATATATATATATAACTATATTTATTTATTTCTTTAGCGGAGGAAGGGGCTGATAGAGACTCGCGTGGCGGAGCTGGAAGGGAATGTATCGGACTGCTCCGTTGCGAGGTGCGAAGTACAATGTCGCCGTGGTGGGCGGCGGCCTCACCGGTTGTCTCGTCGCCGGCCGCCTTGCGATGGGAAACGTGACGACCGCCCTCGTTGAAGAGGGCGACGATATCCGAAGGAAGCCGCGCTGGTACCGAAGCGTTCCCTCCAGTCTCCTCATCCACCGGTTTGCGAGGCGCAACTACGAGAGCTTTGAAAATGTGACGACGCCCCAAAAGACGCACAAGGCAGCGGACGCGCCGGTGCCCGTGACGATTCCCACCCCACGCGTACTCGGCGGGGGCGGCATTATGGGCGGCCGCTCGTGGAACTTGGGCGATCAGGAGGACTGGGAGGGCGCCGGGTGGAGCTTCCGCGAGGAGTTGCTCCCGCGGGTGCAGCGGCTCGAGAGCTTGGAGGATTCCCCACCCCACCGTGGGCGCCGCGGCAAATTTTTCATTTCACGCTCCGAGGCGCTCTCGCCTTTTTTCAAGTCCTTCTGTGAGGCGATGTCGAAGGACACGGCCCTGACCGCCGACTTTAATAGGAAGGAGTACCACGTCCGCCCCGGCTGCGGGCGCGCTGAGACGTTTGTGGACCAGCGAACAGGAGTTGCCCACACCACGCTGCAGAGCTACTTGTTAGACGCCATCGCCCTTAAGCGGCCGCTGGACGTCGTCTGCAACGCGCGGGTCATTGGCATCAACGCAAAGGAAGGCGACAAAACTACCAGCGCCGGTGTTTCCTATGTTTTGTCCAACGGCAAGACCGAAAGCGTTGACGCCGACGCGGTGATTTTATGTGCTGGAGGGATTGGGACACCCCGCTTGCTTGCCTCCTCGCAGGGAACACTTTCGATCGACCCCGCCGTGGGCACGAATTTCTGGGATACGCCGCAAGTCAAGATGCAGTTTCGAACCCGCATTCAGCTGAGCCACAACTGTTTCATGGAACCCCTTGTACAGATGTGTGTGGGGCTAAATCTTATGTACGGCAAGCCGCTCCACGCGCTGTGTTCCGCGTACGATGACATGATATGCTATTGGTCTAGCACCGGTGATCAGTGCCCGGACGTGAAATTTATTTTCCAGCCCTTCACGATGAACAACGACGGCACCATCCCGGTGGGAGGGTCGCATGGGGTGCAAATTATTGCGCAGCTGGTGCGCCCCAAGAGCCGTGGTTGCATCCGTGCCGATGGAACGATTGATCCACAGTATCTGACGCACCCGGATGACGAACGGGCCCTTCACAAGGCGGTGGCGCGTATAAAGGAGCTGACCACGATGCTTCCACTCTCAAACATTTTTTCTGACATGATTGCTGAACGCTTTGAGTCCGCCAGCATCTACGGCGGGGCGTCATTCCCCGTCTTGGACCCTGCCACATTTCGGGTGAAAAACACCAGCAATGTCTACGTCTGCGACGAGAGTCTCCTGCGTTCCCCGCTAGTGGGCGATTCACTGCCGTACATGCTGGCGCTTGGAGAGAAGTTTGCCGACGAGTTCCTGCACAAGCCTGAGATGCGCGGCAAGAAAGAGGAGGAGGATAAGGGAATGAACAAGGCGCGGATTATTTATTGAGCGGCGCAGTATATATAGTTGTTTATATGGTATGGTTGGCTTCTTCTACACATTTTACATCTTCTTCTTCTTTTCCAGTGTGTATGCCTGTGTGTGTTTGCATCCGTTGAGAGAAATGCAATCGAATTTCTTATTCTTCTTCTTCTTGCCGTGACGCTGCCCTGTCCCCTGCCTCTGGGGAGGGCGTGGGGCGCCTCGAATGTACTACGGTCCCTCTGTCTGTCTGTCTGTCTTCCGCTGCCAATTATTATTGCTGCTGCGTTCCCTCGTCCTGCTGCCTCGTCCTGCTTATCCCTTTTCGCTCCTCTGCGCAGGTTTGTGTTTTTTTTTTCCTTCCTTCATTCTTTACCAGGCATCACTGAAGCGTCAAGGCGGGGTGTGCGTCTGTTCGTATTTTTTAGGTCGTCCTTTTTTTATTTTTGTTTTCTGTTGGCCGCCGCGGCGCCCGCGGCGAGGACGCGTTAAGGAGCGAGAAGAGAGTAATTTTTCTAAAAAAAACGAGAGAAAGAGAGAGAGGCAGAAGAAAAAGAGCTAGGAAAAAAAAAGGAGACATTTTTGGTCGTCATTGGGTGAATAAAACAAAAAAAAAGAAAAAGAGGGGCCGCGAAAGACTTTACACACACAACCTGGCAAAAAGAAAAAGAAGAGAGCTGGGCGTTTGGTTGGGACGGACAGGGCCAGTCAGACAAACGTAGACCTCATTTTCGGTGTCAGGGAGTAGGGCGGCGCAGAAGAGTATTTGCTGATATCTTTGCAGCCTTTACTGTCATTATTGTTTGTTTGTTTTTTTTTTCCGGGGGTTTGCGTTGCGCGTTGCCCTGTTTTTCTCTTCGCCACCGAACCGCGCGGGAGTCCTTCAAAATGCGAGAGGGGAACGGAACACCGTCGGCGTCTGGCAACGGGGCAGGCACCCCCCATCCAAATGGGCGCGGCCGCGAGTTGGGCGACACCGGGCCGCCGAGCAACGTCCGCAGGCAGTTCGCCATTCCAAAACTGGATGAGAAGCAACTGGAGATGAAGCTGCAGGAGGCACACGGGCCCGCCGCCTCGTATGTCGTGGCTGAAGGAGGAGTGGGCAGCGGCACGACAACAGCGGCAAACGTCACTACGGAGGCGGCGGCGGTGACGGAGGCAAGCTCCATACCACTGAACTCAAATGCCCCAGCGTTTGTGCTCGGGGCAGGGAATAGGTACGCTGTGGCGAACGCGATTGCCGTTGATAGCCCCTCTGTGAGCGCCACGGCTTTTGCAAGCATGCAGTGCCAGTCCCAGCAGTATCAGCTTCCACATGTGGCTCCAACCGACCAAGAGGTTTATCTCTCACAAAGTCTGCTCCAAATGTGTCCTCGGGAGATATTGTTGTGGGTCTTGCACTCACTTGTGGAGGAATCTCCGGTGCTTGCTCCCTACATTCGTATGCGCTGTGAAAAGGCCCTTCTTGCGATTTCCCAGCAACAGCAGCAGCAACAACAACAACAGCAACAACAACAACTGCAGGCCCCAACGGTTGGACTTTTTGCAACTCATGCTGCTGGTGCCCCTACAGGGAATGCAGCATGGGTGCCACATCTTCCTGCAGCCAACTATGAAAGCCCACGAGCTTCCTCATACACAAGCGCTGCATCTCCGCATGTTGGTAGTGCCCGTAAGGGACGGGGGAGCAAGGCTCGAGAGGAAGGAATTTGCAGCTTGCATAATAACGTGCGTTCCATGAATCACCTGCAGCTTAATAAGCAGTCAGGACTGTACGAGTGTGTGCACGGTTTTCATTGCCTTGAGGACGGAGGGTCTGCCGCTGTTACACCGTGCAACTTCAAGAACGCCAGCGCCGCAAGTAACCTTAGCCTGGGTGCCAGCAAAACCTACGTCACTAACCCCAATTTGGGGGCCCAGCACGCTTTCAAGGCGTCACAATGGCAATCCCGGCAAACGAAGGAGGGCAAAAGTGCCTTTAATGAAAACGTTGGCATCGTCAAGACAATGACCCCAACGGCCTCAACTGCCCCAAAACTCCAAAATGTTCCCACCGCTGTCACCGCCAGCGCTGTCAGCAGCAGCAGCAGCAGTCATTGCAACAACAACAACAACAACAACAACAACCTACAAACCAACGGTAGACCACGCGTTGCCGGGTGCAATAAGAACGGAACCGATGACCCCGTGCACCATGAGTCAGGTGGGCTCTACGTGAAGGGTGACACACCGGGATTTACTTGTGATATGAACATACTGCAAAACCTACTTCAAACTGTTCGTGAGCTAGCCACGGAGGAAGGAGAGTAACTGTTGTGAAAGGGGCCTGCAGATGCATGCCTCGGAAGGAAAGGGTTGTCAAGGCGGGTGAAGCTGGTGGAGGGAAAGACACCTTTTTCCGGTTGGTGGGGGCGTGTGTATCCTCTTCTTCTTTACCCTGTTTTTGTTTTCCGCCTCACCCCGTGCTGTTTGTTGACCACCCCTCCCCCTCCCCCACCTTCGGCCGGCCTCCGCCGCACCTGCACAATGCTCGAAAGCTGCATTCAAATTTAACTGAGAAAAAACGGACCTAATCAGAGAGAGCCTAGAAGACATCAAGTTGTGTTCACTTTCCGTGTACTTCCTTGACTCTCCTTGAGTGTTTGTGGGCGTGCGTGGCGTCATCGCCGCCAAGTTCCGCTTTAGAGTGCCTTACTGCGCTCTCCCGTCCGGGAATACACATTCACTGAGACACGCACACGCACACACACCCACATCAAAACAAACCGTCGGGTGGCTTTATAGAGCGGAGCTGTGAGGCCGTAGTGCCTCTCCGGGAAGGGGGCGGGCGGGTTTGCGGGCCGAACTGCGCGGGATTCAAGTGCCTGTCGCCCCCCCCCCCCCCTCGCCGTCTTCTCTTCCTCTCTCTCTGCGGGAGGAGGAGACAACACCTGGTGGCGTTGTTGGTGGGGAAAGGAAAATAAAAAGGACGGGGTGCAACGAAGAAGTTGGGGCAAGGGCTGTGGCCAGATGTACAAAATTGGCAGCAAAGAAAAGTGCACCGAGTGCACAGACAGAACGACAATAAAAAAAAAAGCGAATATACATAAAATAACGCATTTCAAATGTAATGATATTACCTTTTCGCGTGCCAAGAGGAAAGAGAGATATTGGCGGAAACACGAAGCAAAAAGGGAAGAGGAGGAAACACCAACTATGAGCGGGGCTTTATTTTGTTTTTATCCGTTTATGTGCCTCTGTGAAATTTTAAGGACCAACACGAAGGAAGGCGCCTAACCCACGCACATAGATATAGGAGAAAAAAACATACAAATTTTTGTTTATTCTTTTTTTTTCTGTAGATAATTTTTTTTTATTTGCCCTTAATTTTTTGGTTCTTTGTTGGTGTTATGGCCCTTCCTCCTTGCGGTGTGTTTGTCGCATCTCACTACTTTTGGTCACGACTAGTTTTGTTACGCATAACATTGCTTTGTTTGCGTGTTGGTTTCTTTGTTTTTTTTTTATCTTGGTGTTCTTTCGGTCGACTTCTTTGTCGTATGTATAGGGCGCTTATCTACATTCCCACATACATTTGCCGCGTTCGTTTCTCCACAGCTTGTTGATGCTGTACTACCCATTAACTCTTTGGACGACGGCGGCGAAAACCGACTGCAGTCGCCGTCTTTTGGCTGGAGGTGCTAGTTTGTTTGAAAGGTTTCTGCTCAGCCGAGGTTGTTGGCCAATTTTCTTTTTCCCCCTATTTATCTCTCCTTCTTCTTTTTTTGTTGTTTTGCTGTGTGCGTGAACGGGCTCTCCCCTTCTCTCTTTGTTCTCCGCTCGTTCCCTCCCCCATCCTTTTTTTTTTTTTCCAATGCCCGTCTCGAGTTCTCTCCCTCTGTGTGGGTGGGGGGGCTGCCGCCACTGCTGGCGGATGCAACGCGGGAGGCGGAGCGGAGGTGCGTGACTTATTTGCCGTGCCTGTGCGTATGTGCGTTCCCCTGCGCAACCTGATGTATATACGTACTTACATATTTAGTATATCCATATCGCGGCTTGATTCTTATTTTATTGCAGTTTCGCAGTAGCCTCGCGGTGCCTTCTTCGGCCAACACGCCTGCACCTCCCCTCCGCTCCTCGTCGCAGTGCCGCCATCCGCAGAAGGGATTTATTTGTAACACAATACTGGTACGCATTACGCACTCTTCGCCACTTCAGGTCGTTTGTATGACTTCTTTTTTTTTTACTTGTTGTTGTTGTTTTCCTACGTATATGGATGCGTGTGTGCTTTTATACGCCTTTTTTTTTGTTTCGGCTCTGTCTTTGCGTTCATCGTTCCTTTCCTTCCTCTCCCGCCCGGTTGATTGCATTGTTTGTTCTTTCCTTGCAGCGCACTTCAGTGTATGCGTGGTGTATTGCCGTACAGGCGGTGCAGGGAGTAACGGCGGTCGTCACCGACGTTCCCTTGGGCTCCGTCCCCATCACACCCCCGCCACTGCGGCTCCTGCCACCCTTTGTAGGCTCCGCGGCCAATAACCTGTTGTATCACTTTTTTCTGGCTGACAGGAGAGAGCTCCGTCATGTAAACCACTCTATATCTATCTCTGTGTTTGTGTTTGTGTGTGCGTGTGTGTGTGGAACTGAGGGCGGGGGCTATACAATCAAAAAAAAACAAGAAAACAAGTACTGTACCTAAAAAACGAGGATTAGAAGGAGGATGCGAATGTGTGGTGAGACAGGAAGCTGGAATCGTTTTTTTTTTTTGTTCCTTCCGCATACTGCTCGGCCTCCTTGACTTGTCGAGTTTTTTCTTTTTTTCCGAGGGCCTGCGCGAATCGCGGCGGGCGAGCCAAAAATCAAAGAGCAAAACCAGCAACGAGAGTGTGCGAGAAAAACATGACCCAACGCGAAGGCGACAGTGGCGTATGGAAGTGGTGTGAGGGGGCGCTGCTGCGTTTTGCCGCCGCCTCGTCCGATGTTTTTCCAGAAGGTGGAGGGGGGAAGGGAGGCAAAGCGCAGTGAGCGACTGCGGCAGGGGCGTCCAGGCATACTGCCCTCTCCTTCTCTCTCCACTCCCCTAGTAACCCACAACACACCACCAACAAAGATACGTCGCACCAAGACGAAACAGTAGTGGTCAAGCACGTGTTTCTGACAGCTTTTTCTGAATGCGCGGCACGATAAGAAGATGCGTGAAGCAAAAGAATGCATCAAAATTGGGAAAGGGGAGAAGTATAAGGCTTTGATGGGAGGATACTATTTTGTTGTTGTTTGCTATGGTGTGGGCGCACACGGTGTCCGAGGCTTGTTCGTGGATGTATATACACGTACATTGTTTTGATTCCCCCCCCCCTCCCGAGTGAATGCCTCCGGGTGGATGTGCCTGGATGCGTGTGTGACGCCCTTACTGTTATGTAATATAGGAGATTGGTCTGAAAAACGGAGTCTCAAGTGGAGACGCTTGGGAAGCATTACTAAGCCGCAATTGGTAAACATGCATATGTATGCGTATATATGTATGGTACGTGGAACGGGTGCGTTCTGATGGGGCGTTGCCCACGCATGGGGTAGTTGGAAGGGGCGGACTTGCCCGCCCCTCCCCTACTTATCTTCTCTCACGGCAATTTCCCCCGCCCCAACCACAGCGGAAGAAGACTCGCTGTGGTAGCTACGCCCACAAAACGTCTTCAACGAAGTAAACGAGAACTTGTTTGTTGTTGTTTTCGGTATGCGTGTGCATGCGCAGTAGTGGCGACAGTGCGTGCATGTGTCAACTGCAGCCGTCCCCTCGCCTTGCTTCACTCCTTCCTGGGCCTTCTCATACGGCTCGTGGTGCACGCATGGACGAAGGAAAGCAACAGTAGACGAAGAGAGGGGGTAAGAACAAGAAAGGTCATTCCCCGTCTTTTGCTTATTGCCTACTTTTTTTTGTTTTTGTTTTTTTTTGTTTTTTTAAGTATTTGGCTCTTTCCCCTCGCGTCCGTCCCCCGCGCCGGCGCTGCTGGTCTGCGCCTTCGCGGCGCATCAACTCTGCGGTGCTGAATGGCCGTCGTGCCCAGCGACGCGACAAAAACGAAGGAACTTTCTGTTACGGTGTGTGTGTGTGGTGGGGAGAGGGCGAGGGGCGGGAAAAACGGCGTGGAGAAGATGCTGAGGAAGACGAAGAAGGAAAAGGAAAAGGAAAAAAAAAAGAAAGAGATCATAAACAGGAAAAATGGAGAGGTAGTGAAGTGGGGCGAGGGTGTTCGTGGAGTGCTTCTTGAAGAGAAACAGCAAAAGAAAAAAAAACCTGCTTGTAAAGACGCTGACTATCACTACGGCCGCCGTTATTACTAATATTGATACTACTGTT
>NW_021704631.1:11488-12975 GCF_003719485.1 Trypanosoma conorhini | reverse complement strand
TTCTCTTCTTTTATTCTCGCTAGACTGCGTGTGTGAGTGTGTGTGCCCCCCACCGCCGCTGGCTGGCTGGCTGTGCCGCCGACACGCCCCCCATTTCCCCCTCCTTCCTCCTCTTTCCCGCTAGAGGCACCGGTAGTCGACGGCGGGGAGGACTCTTTTTTTTTTCCTCCGCTGCGGTAGCGGGGCGTGCGGCCGCCGCTTTCTGTGCCCGGTGCGGCGGGAGAGAAGAGGCGGGGTGTGCGGATGCGGCGTGTGCCTCACCGCGAGTGTGAGTGGGGCGCCGTTTCATCGCGGTCTGCGGTGCGGTGTACCCAGGCCACGGCAGTCGGTGAGGGCGGAGCAGCGGCATACTTTGGAGCCGCCCCGTCCTCCTCGCTGCGGCTGCGGGTGTGCGCTGTGCCCGTGGCGTGTCTCCTCCGCGTGTCTTCCATCCCTCGCAGGACGGGGGCGTCGCACTTCGCCTGCGCCGTGCCGTCGGCTGCGGCGTGTGTGCGGGGCTCTTGTGTGTGTGTGTGCGTGAGTGGAGTGCGGCCGCGAGTGACCCGCCACGAAGGCGCAGACAGTCGCACTGAGCCAAAAGAAAACGAATTGAAAAACTGCGCAACGTCTGCGGGAGGCAGCGCCACTTCGCACGGCGTCCCGCATGACATACGCGCCCTGCGGCGGCGGTGATGCCGCTGCGCTGCTTCATTTTAGTTTCATCGAGTTATTTATTATTTATTTTATTTTTTTACGCCGCGCCGCACTTCTGCCGCACTGTGCTGGGGGGAGTGGGGCCGGCGCTGGGCGAGTTGTGGTGGGGCCTGCGACGGGAAGGTCCTGCGGGCACGCGCGCTGCGTGTCGCCGCCGGCGGGGTTAAAAGGCGGCGCTTGACTTGTGTTTGTGGGTTGTGTTTTGACTTCTGCACTCTGCGGGCGCTCCCAGTGCGTGTGAGTCTCTGTGCCTGTTTCTTGGGGCGCCGCGTGTGCGGCCGTGCGTCCCACGCGTTCGTCGCTGCGGCCGGGCACTTGCGCCTCCCCCTCTTTTTATTTTCTCGTTTTATTTTGTTTTCTCCTCCGCGAGGTGGACGCAGACATTTGCGGCGTGAGTGTTGTGCTGCTGAAGGGCAGTTGTGCGTCCCGAGTGCGCCTTGTTTGCATCGTCGCCTGTTTTCTCCCCTTCACTCCTTCCGCCTCTCGCCCACGCACACAAACACGCCGAAGGAAAAGAGAGGCCAAACGCTGCTTGTTGCCGCTACTGTGCGCCTTGTGTGCTCTGCAGCTGCCACAACCGCCAGCAACACACACACGCACACACACACAACCGTCGCGGCCTGAGCGGACCCACCGCAAGGAGGAAAGGGAAGAGAGAGAGAGTGGGCGATTCAAGGATCCAACATGCCCCGGCACCTGTTTTTCTCTGCGGTGGCGCTGCTGCTCCTCGTGCCGATTTGCGAAGCTGAGGCCAAACAAAAGGCTCTACAGCTGCCGGACGGAGTGGACGTGTT
>NW_021704631.1:6690-11463 GCF_003719485.1 Trypanosoma conorhini | reverse complement strand
GTACTCGAATGATAACTGCACTTTTGCAGGAGAGGGGCAACAGGACGACCAGGAGACTGTTTTTGTCCCCCCTGACGGAGGAGCTGGGGACAATCACGTCCGTCTTGGGCACTTGGGCAAAGCTGGACTCCGCCTTCTCCAAGTCGTCTGTGCCCACGGCCGGCCTGGTTGGATTCCTGTCCGATGCGTCGAGTGATGCCACGTGGGACGACGCGTACCGCTGCCTGAACGCAGTTGTGAAAAATGCAAAGAAGTTCGACAATGGCTTTGAGTTCACTGGACCCGAGTCCGGCGGAATGTGGCCCGTGAACATGTGGGACTATGGTAATGTGTACGGCTTTGTGAATTACGCGTTCACGCTGGTGGCGACGGTGACCATCCAGCAGGCTCCGAAGGAGAGCGCGCCTCTGCTGGGTGCGAGTCTGGAGGGCTATGGCAGCACGAAGTTCGTGGGGCTGGCGTGCACTGCGAAAAGTGGGAGACGGTCTTCAACGGCGCGGCAACCGCACCCAACGGCAATTGGGAGCCGGGGAAGGAGTACCAAGTGGCGCTCATGCTGCAGGGCAACAAGGGCTCCGTGTACGTGGACGGCAAGCTCGTGGGGAGCTCCGACGCGCCGCCAACACCCGAGGCACGGGGTTACGAAATCTCACACTTCTACTTTGTCGAGCGCTTTGAGTTCCTTGGCACTCAGCGGGCGGTTGTACAAAAGTAAGTTCGTCACCGTCACACCGCCGCCTCTGTCAGTGCCGTCACCCTCGTCGTCTCCAAAGAAGATTACTCGCAAAGCCAAACAGACGACAGCTTCCCGCGCGCGGGTGTGTATTGGGTGCTGCTACTCCTGCTGCTGCTGGGACTATGGGGCATTGCGGCCCTCTCCTGAGTGAGGCACAGCGGAGGGGAGGTTACGGCTGCGGTGGGTTCAGATGTGCCTCTCCATGACTCATTTGACCCAATTGACGCCTCTCGTGGACAGTTATTTTTTTCTTAATGCCTCGCTTTCAGTCATGTGGAAAACTTCTTTGCATAAATTGCACTCATCCCTCGGGCTTCAGCGCTACGGGGCCCTCGTTTATTTTCCTTCCTTATGCGCTCCCGAAGCGGACAGTAAATATTAACTGCCTCTGTTAGTCGATTACAGACGTCCTCGGCATTGTGTGCCCCGCCGATGGGCGGAATAAAAAAAAAAGGAATGCAAATTGCAGCAACATAATGATGAGTGTGCCAGTGAAATATAAAAGAATTGTGGACACATTGGGGTTTGAATGGATGATCCACATACATCTTTTTTTCTGCAGGCAGAATAGGCAATTCCTTTTGGGAGGCCACGCGGGGAGATGTGCCACAGCAGCGCCTTCTTCTTGCGTGGAAAACATGCCAAAGGACATGATAAGTTTTAGGATGAATATTTTTTCCTGCTCAGCGTATCTCCGTGCTCTGCTCCTGCTTGGGACAGCGGGGCCACCTCGACTCTTCGTTATATTTATTGGCTTCCTTTCCGTCTTGCATCGCTGTGGCGCATTTGTGTGTGCGCCCACGAATGTTTTACTCCTCCTCCCTTGCGCGCCCGCAGGCATACAGAACCACACGCTATACATATATGCGCGAATTGCCGTGCAGGCGGATACTCATGTCGCGATCGGTGCTGGTAGTTCTGTGCGAATTCCGGCTGCAGGAAAAAAAACGCAATGGGAGAAGTAGTGCGCCGTGGCTCGGCGCCTTTGCCTGCGGGGCGCCGCGAGTGAGGGTGGCGGCGCCCCTCGCCAAGGCCCGCCGCGGCGCTGTTGCTGGTTTTCTCGCCGGGGGCCTCGCCGGCGCGGCGCGGCTTATGCACGCCGTTCTCCCCAGCCGCGCCGCCCGCCCCGTTCTTCCCCGCCAGGGCGGGGCACACCGACACGCCGGCCGGAAAGCGGCGGCCCCCCGCGGCCGTCCTCCGCCTGAAAAGCCGCCTGTTTGCGGCATTTGTTTCCCTGTTTCCTTGTTCGGTTCGCCCGCGGCCGGCGGGGGTGGGGCGGCCCGCCTCCTCGAGTGGGGAATCGGCCGCTAGAAACGAAAAAGAAGCAAGGAAAAAGGAAGGTCGCGGCGCCCCCGCGGGCCCTGATAAAAAAAAGAAAAAAGCCAAGCGTGGCGGCAGGCCCTTCGGCGACGCTGCCCGACGCCGCGGCGTGGCCCCAAGCTCAGGCGCCGGCGCCGTCTCTCCCATCGCGGCCCCCTGCAGGCCGGGGGCGGCGCGGCCGCCACCCCCTCAGCTATCGACGCGGCGGCGCGAGGCCACCCCCCACCCCCCCTTCCGCCCAGCGCCGAAGCGAGGGACAGGCAAAGCGAGAGGGGAGTGCGGGCGGGGGGGGGGTGGCGCCTGCTTCGCACCGGCCTGGGCCCCGTGGCTGTCGCTGCCGGCGTTTGTTGCGCACTTCCGCGCGCCCGGGCTGGATGGCGCGGCTCGGCCGAAGAGGTTGCGCGGGTTTTGTTTTGTTTTTTTACGCGAGCTAGCGATCGGCGTTTGTTTCCCCCCTCCTCCCCCACGCGTCCGCAAGCAACGCGCGCGGCAACGAGAGCATCCGCCTCCCGGCAAACGGGCCCAACCACGCGGACGCGCATGCCGACGCACACCCGCGACGACGTTTTGCGGCCGCCGAGGCCGTTCCCCGCACCGCCGCCTTCGCCCCTTTTCTTTTTTTGCAGCCCGGCGTGGCCCCACAGGTTTGCCGAAAGGCGCTGGGCTCTGCGGCGGCGGCGCCTGCTCGGGACGCCACGCCGCGACCGCGGCTTTCGTCGCCGGCGCGGGCAGGCTGCCACGGCTCGCGGCCGACGCCCCCCGGCCCCCCGCGCCTCGGCGCGGAACGCGGGGCCCGAGCCGCCGCCCCGCTTTTTTTCTCCGAAATTCTTCGCGATGCTGGCCAAGGTCGCGCCGTAAAAACAGGCGGCGGCGAGCGCCAGCCCCACTTGGCACAGGAAAGCGCCGCCGGCACTGCGGCGCCGCATTGCGCCTCCGAAACCCCCTTTGCCAACGCCACGCCGCCCTCGCGCTCATCTTTTTATTCATTTTCCCTGCGCATAGAATAATGCAAAGTCACTTTCCTCCGTTTCTCGTTGTCCCTCCCCCCGCCGCCCCCTGGCCCCGCCGACCCCGCTGCCACTGCTGCGGCGAATGGCGGCGCTGCCGGCGGTGCGGCGCCGCGTGGCCTGCGCCCTGGCGATCCTCGCGGTGTTGGGCTGTTGCCCCCCCGCTTGCGTAACGACTGCGGCCGCTTCTTCGGCCCAAGAAGGTGTAAATGAGTCGGTCTTGATTTTGCGCGCGGGCAGTGGAGCAAAGTTAAGTTTGCGCCGTTCTGCGGGGAGTGCCTGGCGGAAGCGCACGTTCAGCGTGAAGGCCCTCTTCGCCTTGAGTGGAACCATTGGCGGCAGGTATGGTTTCCTCTGCGCCCGGGCCTGGCCTCAGTACCAGCCCCTCGGCCCCGATAATAAACTCAGCCCTGGATCTTTAGCGGAGGCGCTCTTGCGTTCACGATAAAATGCAGGACGGACGGGAGTAGCAGAGTGTACCGGTTTTCGGCGACAGCAAAAGCAAGCCCCCGTGGCGTGGTTTCTGCTGTTCTGAGCGGCGGCCCGCTTGGGAGGCTGGCAGGGCGTAATGTAGAACCGCCCGGCGCAGAGGCAGATAGGCACATCGGGGTCTCCCCTCGAGGGCCGCCGCCGGGTGGCAACTCACAGGCGACGAAGGCAAAGGACCCGGAAGACCAACGACAAGAGGAAGGGCGAAATGGCACGATGGCTGGGCAGCGGTTGACGGACGGAAGCGGCGCTGAAGACAGACAGGGCAAGGAATACAGCCAATGCTGTAAAGAAGGCCCGCGCGCCCCAGAAGGAAAAGGCGCGAGTGGCACCCGAAACGGCAGCGACGCAGACCCCGCACCGAAGGGGCCTGCAGGGCCTCACCTTCTGTCGCCCGGCACCCGGACAACAACCGCCGCGCCCCCCCCCCCCCTTCAGGCGAAGCGCCTTCGCGCGGCGCCGCCCTCGAGCTCCAGGCTGCTGCGGGACACCCCTCCGAGGGAAGCGGGGAACCCAAAGGCACGTTAACCGCACCGACCGCACAAACACGGGGCGGGCCGCGGCTCGGCGCAAAGCGGCGCTGGCGGTGCCGCGAGGCACGCGAATACGGCAAGCGGCAGTGAACAAGAAGGAGTTGCGGAACACCAGGCGAGGACTCGGCACGGCGGGGTCTCGGCAGAACTCGTGCGGCCCAATGCCGGCGGCACGCGGGCTTTGGCACGCGCCACCGCCACAAACAGCAATAGCAACACCACTCGGAAAACTGTGGCCCATTTTGCGGACAGCACTTCCACCAGCGCTCTGCTTGTGCGTGCGCCTCTGCGGCTGTTTCTCCTCGCGGCTGCCTTTGCCTGCGCTGCGGGGCGGCGGTGGGGGGCAGCCGCGCGCACACTCTCTGGCAGGGATGTGGCTCGTGCTGTGCGCTCGGTTCGCTTTCCGTCCCTGTGGGCCAACGCCTCTCTCACTTCTGTGCTCCTTAGGGGCGTTCTCTTTTTTTTTCTTTTGCGTCTCCGCTTCGCTACCCCATGCGGGCCCCTGTGGGCGGCGGCCCCGCCACTGTTTGCTGCCGCCGCCCGGGCGCGCGGTACCGGCCTTTCGGCGCCGCGCCGCGCGGACCGCCCGAATGAGGCACGAGCCCGCGGCCATCGTGAGATACAAACGCGGCGATGCGGCCAGGTACTCCTTATGTTCCCACCGCGCAGGGCAGCGAGCGGCCCCGCG
>NW_021704631.1:1116-6665 GCF_003719485.1 Trypanosoma conorhini | reverse complement strand
GCCACAAACAGCAATAGCAACACCACTCGGAAAACTGTGGCCCATTTTGCGGACAGCACTTCCACCAGCGCTCTGCTTGTGCGTGCGCCTCTGCGGCTGTTTCTCCTCGCGGCTGCCTTTGCCTGCGCTGCGGGGCGGCGGTGGGGGGCAGCCGCGCGCACACTCTCTGGCAGGGATGTGGCTCGTGCTGTGCGCTCGGTTCGCTTTCCGTCCCTGTGGGCCAACGCCTCTCTCACTTCTGTGCTCCTTAGGGGCGTTCTCTTTTTTTTTCTTTTGCGTCTCCGCTTCGCTACCCCATGCGGGCCCCTGTGGGCGGCGGCCCCGCCACTGTTTGCTGCCGCCGCCCGGGCGCGCGGTACCGGCCTTTCGGCGCCGCGCCGCGCGGACCGCCCGAATGAGGCACGAGCCCGCGGCCATCGCGAGATACAAAAGCGGCGATGCGGCCAGGTACTCCTTATGTTCCCACCGCGCAGGGCAGCGAGCGGCCCCGCGCAGCCGAAGAAGAGACAAACAGCTAAAGCATCTTTTTATCCTTTCTTGCGTGTTGGGAATCCAATTGTTTTTTTTTTTTTGCTTTGCGGCGGCGGCGGCCCCGCTTCCCTGAAGGCCGGGCGCCCGTGCCGTACCCACCGGCCGGCCGCCAACCACACCGCTTGAGGCTGTGTGTGTGTATGTGTGTGCGCGCGCCTCCGAAGCGAGGCGGGCGGGCGGACAGGCAGGAATGCGTTGCTGGGGGCCCGGGGGCGGCGGCGGGGCCTTCGCCTGACGATGGCGGCGCCGCGAGCGGCTGTGCGAATTCCGGCTGCAGGAAAAAAAACGCAATGGGAGAAGTAGTGCGCCGTGGCTCGCCGCCTTTGCCTGCGGGGCGGAAAGCCGCGCGGCCGAGGGTCGCAGGGACCGCGCGATTGCACGCTGAGGTGCGGTTTTCGGCGCGGCGCGGCGCGGCGGTGGACCCATTGCTTGGGAAGAACGTGATCGCCACGCGCGGTTGGACGCTGGGCGTTTCGGCGCGTCGTCCCCAAACGGGAGGGCACCCCGTTCGGAGAAATGAAAAAACAAGCCATCCAAGCGCAAGAGCAGGGAAAAGGAAGCAGAAAAGCACATGAAAAAAAAAAATAAAGCCAACAAAACCAGCGCTCTTCACACAGCAGCTCTTCGTGCGGCGCGGGGGCGTTTTTTTTTCTTGATTTCATCTCGGCTTCGGCGGCGGTGATTGCTCATAAATTTGCGACGCGAATAGGCCGCATCGGACGGGCCGCCGCATCTGCCGGTTGGGCGGTTGGGTATGCGGCTTCAACTGTCCCCGGCTTTTCCTTTTCTGCCTCCGCGGCGCCGCCACCGTCGCCGCAACACCCCGCCCTGTGTTTAAAAGCGCCGTGGCTGTTGAGAGGCGCCGTGGCCGATGAAGTCCCTCCTCGTTTGTTTGTTTTTTTTCGGGCCTCCGCCCGCCCGCGGCAGCTGCCGGGCCCCGGAACGCCGGCGCGCGGCGACGGCGGCGGGGAACAACAGGCGGAAGTTGTTGGGACCCGGCGGACGCGAGGCGGCGGGCTGCGGCATAACTCGAGCGCCCTCGCCGTCGAGGCGCATGTGTTTCTTTTGTCGTTGCGTCGGGCGAAGGGGGAAAACGGGAGGGAAAAAAGCAAGGCAGAAGAAGAAGTGCAGGCGCATGGCGGCGGCGGCGGCGGGCAAAGAGAAGCAGACAAATCAAAACAAAAAAAACAAAACACGCACAGTAGTCGCAAGAAGGCCGAGACAATTTCGACAAGCGGGCGCCTGCGACGGAGGTGTGCGTGCGCGCGCTGGCGCCTCCGCCCCCTCCCTCCGCCCCGCGCCTGCCGCGGCCGCCGGCTCTCAAACACACACACAAAAAAAAGGGCGGCGAGGAGATGCGGGCAAGTGCCGCCCCCCGCGCACACGCAGAGAAAGAGAGAGACTTCGGCAAAATAAAAAAAAAACGAAAAAAAATACATCGAAAACCGCGCATGAAGCGAGGCGTGGGAGGAGTCAGTCGAATGCGGCCCCGCAGAGGGGAACGCGGAGGCGAGGGGCGGCTTATAATGCCCCAACGCCCAATGCGCACCGTAAAAGCAGGGAAAATAAAAAAAAAACGACGGGCAAAAGACACACGCACACAGGCACCGACAGACAGACAGACAAAAAGAGGGGTGGGGGAGTTAAAAAAAGAAAGAGCAACGCACCCACAGACGCATAAAGTTCACACGCCAGAGCGCATGTAACACACACACGCCGCCGAAGTAAAAAAAAAAGAAAAGAAAAGAAAATAAGGCAAAAAAAAAATGGTGGCGGGGGCGGTTGTGTGGAGAAAAAGCTCCGCCAAAGAAAAAAACGCAAATCCCAACGAAACTATAGAAAAAGAAAAACAACACACAACTTCACATTTCCACCAGGGGGGCAAACGATGTACATGCACGCCTGTGCGGCGCCCGGGGGGAGGGAGTGTTGGGTATAACTTTTGGGACGGGGGGAGGCGAAGGCCGAACGCGCGGGGGCATCGCGAGAAAACAAAAAGAAGAAAAAAAAAGAAAGAAAAAACGAACCATACGAAGGCGACACACACTCAGACACTAGAAACCGTCAAAACAAGCCAACGCGAACGGGCTAGACTTGCCTACTAGAAGCAAGCCAACGAGAGGAATAAAAAAAACAAAAGCAAAACCAAATGCCAATGGCAAGAGAAACGCAAAAAAAAAAAAACATCGGCCCCCATTAGCAGCAAAAATTCTATGGAAGTATATATATAGAGTTCCCAACCAGGCAAAGAAAACATAAAAATACATAGTTCATTTTTCGTTCACCAAGACAAGGTCCTGCGCCGCACTTGAAGAGAGTCCAGGGAAGAAGCACAACAATTTTGAACCCATCTTCGTTGGGTCCTTCTCCCCGTGCTCGTTTCCTTTCTTGGGGTTGGCCTTGTTATCCGTTGCCCTTCGCTCGTTAGGAATAGATGGAGGAGGGGAGTCTCTCTTCCTTGCGGCCACCCAGTCATACTGGAAATCGTGCTGTACATTCGGTCCAATGGTGTCAAGGACCGACGCAATGAGAATTCGACACATCTCATACTGTGGACTCTCCGTAAACTCCAGCTTGCGCGAGTAGACCAGCAGGTCCTCAAACTGCGCGGGACACCTGGAACAGATCTGCGCGGTCGTCAGCTTTTGCTTGATCTCCCCAATAGCCTTTTCCTTTGCTTCACGGTCCTTCATGCGAAGTCCAGACCACGGGAGGTGCCCGCGATAGAGGTAGATAAGAATATATG
This sequence comes from Trypanosoma conorhini, assembly GCF_003719485.1. NCBI lineage: Eukaryota > Euglenozoa > Kinetoplastea > Trypanosomatida > Trypanosomatidae > Trypanosoma > Trypanosoma conorhini. The sequence continues at coordinate 3,388 of NW_021704631.1, read as the reverse complement.
AGAGCTGCTCCATGTCGTCGCGGCGGCTCTGCGAGAAACCCTTGTGCGTGCGCAAGGAGGCGTAGCGTGAGGTGCCAACAAAACTCTTTCCTGTGGCCATCTCACGATGCTCGCCGTTGGAGGAGCGATAGCGCACGCTGAGTCCCAGATCGATCAGGTAGAGGTGGCGCGCGTTTCTGCCCACGCCCAAGAGGTAGTTGTCTGGCTTTAAGTCTCGGTGCACGTACCCGACGGAGTGGATAAACTCCAGCCGTGAAAGCATTTCATCCGCGAGCATCACGGTTGTCTTGAGTGAGAACCGTCCCAGCTTGGCGTGAAGGTCCTCCAGCGACGGCCCCAGCAGCGACATGATGAGAATCCTAAAGTCTCCTTCCTGACCAAAGTACTTGAGTTCCGGGATTCCAAGTGTGGTGCGGTCTGGCACAGAATTCTGTATGTCCTGCATCACGCGCGCCTCGTGAAAGAGGAAGCAGCGTCCCCGGTTCCGCTCCAGCTTCACCGCGATCGGCTCGCCGGTGGAGACCTGCACCCCGGCGTACACCTCACCGAAGCCACCTTTGCCCAGGAGACGGTCAAGCCTGAATTTGCCCTGAAACAGCGTGATTGTCCCGGAGGACATGACGACAGACGACGCGCGCGCGCGGGTGGAGGCGGGGGGTGCCCTCAGGGAGCCTTCCTTGCTGCCCAGCACTGCAGGAGAAAAGCAAAGCAGGAGAAAAGCAAAGCAGGGGCGGGTAGAAGTGTCACCGCAGTCACATTTCATCACCAAGGCAGCGACAGGACTTTTACGAAAGCAGGCAAACAGAAAACAGAAAAAAAACCATCGATGACCATCACCAGCCGGAGACACCATTGAGCCCGTAATAACACGCACTTGTTTTCAAACAAACCCGCACCGAACACACAGCCAGAGCAGACACACACACACACACACACAGAGCCACGACAACAAAAATAGCTGAGAAAACCAACCCAACAAACGGAATGTTGTATCCTTTTTTTAAAACCCTTTTGTAAGAAAAAAAAAACAGTTTTCTTCTCGAGCGCCTCGGCGCTCTCATTCGTCCTGCATTTTTGTCAGTGTGCCGCAGACGTCTTCGAACACACCCAACGAAGCAGCGAAGGTGCTATGATTCTTTGAAAGGGCGTCCATCAGCAGATTCACACACAACTTCAAATTCCTGTTCTCCTCCGCGTGTTCGCGCGCGTCGCACGCCGCATCAGATGCGGCACGAAATGCGCCCACCTCCGACTCGTCCTTGGCTCCAACCCACTGTTTCGCCTCCCGCGCGCGAACCCGCTCCAATTCTTCCTGAACCCCGGCGAGTGACCGCTCCGCATCGGCGCTCCTCTGCAGCGCATCCTCCTCGGACTTGCGAAGATCCTGCATAAGTTCAACGAACTCCTCGAGCTTCGTTAGTGAATCACTCACTTCCAGCGACTTCTGATCCCGCTCGTCCGCCACCTTGTCAAGCAGCGCCTGCGCCTCCTCCTGCTGGGAAAATAACTCCTCCCTAAGACGAGTTATCTCGTCGTTCTTATCCGCTGAAGCTGCCTGCACCTCTTGCAGCGCTTTGCGAAGGACGCTGACGTTGGATTTCAATCCCTCACACGACGTGGCAGCCTCAGACTGCTGCACACGAAGCTGCTCCACCTGCTCCTGCAGCAGCGACACAATTCGCTCATGGTCTGACTGAAGCTTCCTATGCATGCTTTCCAGTTCAAAGAGCTCCTGATCCCGCGCAGCAAGCCTCTCCACAGCCACTTTCTCCCCCTCACGCGCTTTCTCTAGCTTTGTCACAAAGCCATCCAAATGGCCAATCACTTGAATCAGTTCCTCTCGCTTCTCGCTGAGCTCCTTCACCAGCGCCTCAAGACGCTCATTCAAAGCCTGTAAATGAGCATTTTTGGCCTCCACAACTTCCTCCAAATCACTCACCTTTAGACGCAGATCGCTCACTTCAGTATCCTTTGCATCAGCATTAGCCACACTCTGCAACGCCTCTTCAAGAGATTTTCGAGCCACAGCCAGACTCGCTGTAAGCCGCTCAGACTCGACCTCCTTCTCTGCGAGGTCCTCCGCCAGCTCTCGTTCTCGGCCTCCTTCCCCTGCGAGGTCCTCCGCCAGCTTCTCATTCTCGGCCTCCTTCTCTGCGAGGTCCTCCGCCAGCTTCCCGTTCTCGGCCTCCTTCTCTGCGAGGTCCTCCGCCAGCTTCTCGTTCTCGGCCTCCTTCCTGCGAGGTCCTCCGCCAGCTTCCCGTTCTCGGCCTCC
>NW_021704631.1:0-998 GCF_003719485.1 Trypanosoma conorhini | reverse complement strand
TCCGCCAGCTTCCCGTTCTGGGCCTCCTTCTCTGCGAGGTCCTCCGCCAGCTTCCCGTTCTCGGCCTCCTTCTCTGCGAGGTCCTCCGCCAGCTTCCCGTTCTCGGCCTCCTTCTCTGCGAGGTCCTCCGCCAGCTTCCCGTTCTCGGCCTCCTTCTCTGCGAGGTCCAGTTCTAACTGGTCGTTGAGTGCACGTGCTTTGCTGAACTCCCCAAGCGTGACGCTGTAGAGGGGCTCACTGCGAAGTACCTCGGGCTCCATTGGGTCCTCGTTGCTTGCCGGCTTTGTCTGTGGCGGTGCACTGTGGCACAGGTCGGGGTCCGACAGTCTCGCATTGATGCGGGCAATGCGCATCTCTCGGTGTGCTGCCAGCTCCGCTTGCATTGCGGCTCGGGCTTCATCATGGTCAGCGCGCAGCTGTTGCAGCTGCTGTTGATTTTCCTCCCCCATGGCACGTAGCGCCCCTTGCGTCGTGGCCATCAGCTTGTCCGCCTTATCACGTTCTTCCCGCGCCTCCGCTTCGGCCGAGGCCAGACGCGACTCCAGCTCACTCAACTTCGTCAGTGCGGCCGCGTTAGCGTCCCTCAGCTCGGCGTTCTTTGCAGCAAGCAGTGCAAGCAGGGCGGCATTCTCACCCTCCAGCGCCTTGAACTGGACAAGAGCCTCCGCCAGCTCGCCCTCCAGCACATCAACCTCCTCCGCAGCAGCAACCTCTCTTGCCGCCGCAAGCTCCTCCAGCTCACGACAGCGGCTACGCACACTCTCCAACGACTTGCCGACGTCAGTCTGCAGCCCCTCAAGGTGAACATCCTTCGCTGCGAGTGCCTCCGCCAGCTTCCCGTTCTCGGCCTCCTTCACTGCGAGGTCCTCCGCCAGCTTCCCGTTCTCGGCCTCCTTCTCTGCGAGGTCCTCCGCCAGCTTCCCGTTCTCGGCCTCCTTCTCTGCGAGGTCCTCCGCCAGCTTCCCGTTCTCGGCCTCCTTCTCTGCGAGGTCCAGTTC
>NW_021704636.1:0-12807 GCF_003719485.1 Trypanosoma conorhini | reverse complement strand
TACGCAGGGGCCGCGTTGCCCCCGGCCGGCGTAGACGCCCCCATGCCGCCGTATTCCAACCTTTTTGCCCCAAATGCTGCACCGCCGTTCAACAACAGGCTGCGGTTTCCGCTGCAGCAGCAGCAGCAACAAGCCCTCCAACAGCCCCCAGCCTTTTGTCCACAATGGGGAGTTCAGCCGCCGTCGCAGCCGCCATTTATGGGGCTTCCTCCGCCATGCGCCACCCCGCCCATGTTTAACCCTTCGGCCATCATGCGCATGGACCAACAGCCTCAACAGATAAATGAACCCAATTCCCAATTTGTGAACCCGGCGCAGTTCCCAAACACGGCGCAGGGAGGCATGCTGGGGCTGAGTATGCAAGAGCTTGAGGTGCTGGCGCGGCTCATTGTGCTTGCTCGGAATGAGCAGCAACAGCAGCAGCAACAACAACAACAACAACAACAACAACAACAATTATTTTTCTCCCAGAAGCAGCCAGTCCAACAACCACAGTATTGCTACTACCAAGGTGGAAAGCAGCCGGATATAGGAAACACGTGGAATTCGTTGAATACTTCGCCTGCGACACACTTTGGCGTGAATCAACCCCCTGCTGGTACCCACGCACAGGACGCCGCTGCCGACGCCAAGCCCTCAGGGACCTTGGAAAACGACTTCAGGGTAGTGGCGATGCCGGAGCGGCAACAGGGCACGCATCCCCAATAAGGGCATATAGATATACACTTGACCTAGAAATGTCATATATCATATATATTTATATGTATATCACATACAAACGAAAAGAGGAAACATGGCGAAGCCCTTTGGGCCTTGTGCGAAATTCATGCCTTTGCTGCATGCAGCAGAGGCAAGAGGAATTATTTCGTTTTCCAAAAAGTTAGGGAGACGGAGCTCATGGGTAGTCTGGCGCAGCTGCACGGCCGCGGCCGAAGCGGTCTTCAGAACATGCTGAGGGGCTTCCCTCTTTCGTTATTTCTCTCTCTCTCTCTCCGTGTATACTGTGTGCCTCTCCTTCTGCACGCCGAGCGACATAAACCGCGGCGCCCATGTTGATATACACGCATGCCCTCTTGCTTCTTCTAGAAGCTCTCTTCCCCTCGCGAGGAGCATGTATGCCCCCTTTGTTCTCAATCTGTCCCTTTCCTCACCCCCCCCCCCCCACACACGCACGCAAGAAAAAAACGGACATGCCACGGGAGGCAACACTGCGGTGTCAAAAAATCCATGGGCGAGTTGAGCTGCTTTGCTGCTGTTATTTTACATTTTCTTTGGGAAGGTAAAAAAGGGATATCGAAGCAGCAGGGGTGGTGGAGGGGGAAGTGGGAGAGAAGGAGGAGTAGGAAGAGGGAGACTACGCTCTATATCCACCGAAGTATATCTTGCTATATAAAGCGTATATTTGTGTCACCTGACAGACACCCTCCTGCGCTGCTGTGACCGTCACGATTATATATATATATATATATATATATGTATTGTATATATATATATATATATATATTATATATATATATTTCTTTTTCTTTTTTGACTTGCACGCAGTGAGGTCTAAGGACGAGCGTGATTTGTCGTTGTTTGTTCCCCAGTTGCAAGGGTGCGGAAGTGATGTGCCACAGGATGGGGGCGCAGTGAGTGAGGGCGCGCCTTGCTGAGTTCCCACCCTCCCACCCCCTCCCCCTCACTTCCCTTTGCTCCCCCATTATTGGATTACTTGACTTTTCCCTTTCCGCAGACCCCGCGTTGGAAGGCAGCGGCAGTGTAGTTTTTTTTTTGTCACTTTGCTTCTCACTTCATTTCTTCCCTTCCCACCCTACTTCCCCCCTGCTGCCACGAATACAAAACGGCCCCTTCGCGAGTTGCCAAGGAGAGCCCCCGGCCATCATAGTTGTGCGACACTTGAGCCTATTTGTTTACTTTTTCTGTATTTTATTTATTTTTTTTGTTCTGGAGGGGCCTGCGGGTGTTTGGGAGGTCGCCCCTGACGTGGCGGATTGCTGGGCGCACACGCAACCAAACCGACCCTCACCCTTCGTGGGAATAGGTGGCAAGGCCGCGGCCAGGTGCATGTTTTTTTTGTTTCTTTTTTGCCTTCTCCATTTGTCCCTTTTTTTTGTATATTGCCCCCCTGGCGCCAAGCGTGTTATGTATTTTTTCCCCCTCCTTCTGTTTTTTTTGTTTGCTGTAACTTTGTCTGTTTGCTTTTCCCACCACCCCACCCGCTGCCGCGGGTGCTTGGACGGGGGGACGCCGCTGGAGAGCGAGTGAAAGCCTGTGGCTCTCCGTGTGGTGAAGAAAAAAAAAGAGGGGAAGAAGTTGGGTGGCGTGGGCGAGAGTTCTGGAGCACGCGGTGCGCTATACACGCGAGTGTGCCTGCATATATATATATATATATATATACATCTCTCTCTGCGTATACACACAAGTAAGTATATTTGCATTCCGGACTCTTGTTATCTCGCCCTTCTTGTTTTGTTGTTTTGTTTTGTTTTTTCGCCATTCCGCGTGTGCGCGTGGATGGGCGGGCGAGTTGTAACTGTACCAATGTCCTCTTTCTTCTACTTGGGGGAGGGGGAGAGGTACTTTCTTCTATATGATTTCCTTGTCTGCTTCTTTTTTCTTTTGTTTTGGCTGCGTTCTCTGCGTGGTGGAAAGGGAGGCAAAAAGGGAAAAAAACTACGAGGGGGATGCGCCCCCGCTGCCCCTTCCGAATGCCGCCACCTTCGCTGCTTTTCCCCGGAGAGCGAAGTTGCTGCTTTTTACCTCTTGGCCAGGGACGTGGGGATATGCGTCTTTCTTTGGTTGTTTTTTCCCCGATTTGCTTTCTAAGTCGTTTGTGATTTGCCTTGTGTTTATTCCCCCTTCCCGGTCGCCATTCTTTCCACTTCTCCCTCGTCGCCCGCCGCTCACGGTTGGAGGTGGAAGCGTCCCGACCACCGCGGGCCGGCCATCTTTCCCTTCCGCTTCTTTTCTTCCTTGTGTTTGGCCGGCGCCGCGGTGGTCGGTTTTCCTTTTGCTTCACCGTACGGTGTGTGTATGTATGTGTGTTGTTGTTGTTTTTTGCGGGCGCCGTCGGCAGTGGGGCGGTGTAAGGTAAACACATGTGTGCCCGGCCCAGTGGGCAGGGTTGCGGCCACGAGACGTCCGCCACGGCAGCTGCGCCATGTCTGCATCATATACCACCAATGTATCTTTATTTGTATATATATATATATATGTATGTCTGTATCTTTATGTACGCTAATCCGGGCTGAGGCTCACGGCGCGTGGAAGTGAGGGTTAACATTTGGTCTGTTCCTTTGTTGCTGTTGCCGTTTTTTTTTCATCACCACTACCACCCCTGCCTCTGCCCTTTTTTCTTGCGCTCTTTTTCTCCCCCACGGTGTCTATCTGTGTGTGCGTGCGTCTGCACGTTGCTGTGCTGGTATCCTCCACTGGAGAAACTGAAGAAAGGGTGGAGGGGGGACGAAGCGGCTCTCCTGCTTCTGCGCGCACACACGCCTGTGTGTGTGTGTGTGTGTGCCTGTCTCTCTCTGCGTGCCTTGTCGTGGCCGTCCGCACTTCTTCCTCTTACTTCCCCTTCCCCCTCCCTCCGACCGCCGTGCGTCGCCTCACCGCGTGCGCCTGCACATAAGTGTCACACTGGCGCGGGGGAAACGCGGGCAGGGGAGGAGGGAAAAAACGAAAACGAAAAAAGGGAGGTCAACAAGAAGGGTGCGGTGGTCGGGCGTCGTTGACTGCGGCCGCGGAAAAGGAAGGTAGTAGTGACGGGGAAGGAAGAGGAGGAGGGGGAGACCCGGAGCCAAGGAAAGGCCCGGCGGCGAACCGACGGCTTCTGCCACCGCCGCTTCCCCCGCACTCTCGGCGAGCCGCGGGGGTGTTAGCAGGCGGAAGGGGAATAACAAAGACATAAATGGAGCGTCGGGCGCCCACGTCGGTCCGCAGCCGGCGGGACAGGGGATTCTACTACGAGGAGCCGCCCGCCGGCATGGGGGGCGTCATTGCGGAGGAGTTGGACGCGCTGGAGGTCCGGTATCATGCGACATTTTTTCGGCTGCACGACGGCGCGTCAAACAAACTGGCCACGGCCCCGCCGCCGCAGCGGGGCCGTGAAACGGGGGCAACGACGGCTTTAGAGCCGTCCTCATCACAGGCGGCGGCGTGCGAGGCCTCGGGCGCGTCCGAGTCCTCTCGATTACACACACCCGAGGAGCTGCGGCAGCCCCTGCATCAGGTGCCAACCCCACGCAGTGGCCATCTCCTGCTCTCCTGCGCTCCCCGTCGAAGTCTTATCCTGCACGGTGGGCTTGAGGTTGGGGCACATTCGTTTCTGAACGACACGTGGGAGTATTTGATTGATGCGCAGCGGTGGGTGCGGCTTATTTGTCACGGTGCCCCAGCTAGGCAGCCTCACCGCCCACGTCTGGGCAGGGAGAGCGTCAGCGATGAGGAGCAAGAAGTAGTGGAGGAGATGCCGCCAAAGGCATTTGGGCAGAGTGGTAGCCTGTTTGGGGACGGATGCTTTCTGTTTGTGCATGGCGGTGTGACGGACGAAGATGGCGACGTGGCCCCCGCGTTTCAGCTGGACATCGCGCGGCGGCGGTGGAGCAGGCTGCGGCTCACCACGCGGCTCCCGACGCGGTGGGGGTCGGTGGCGCAGACGCTGCTCCTCCCCGTCCCCGCGAGCCTCCCTTCGAAGCGGCTGTCGCTGACGACCTCCTCCTTCTCCTCCTCGTCGGCGGCGCGGGAAGCCCCGGCGTCGGTGGAGGCGCAGGAGGGGGAGGAGGAGCGGCGGCGGGCGGAGGTTGTGGTGGTGTTCGGCGGGATGCACGGCACGGAGGCCTACAACACGACGTACCTGCTCTACCTCACCGCCCCGCCGCCCTCCTCTGGCAAGCCGCGGTACTGCGAGGGTGAGAAGCGCGTGGTGGAGGTTCTCCCGCCGGTTGCCTCGTCTGTCTTTCCCGGGCGACGGCGGGCCTGTGCGACGGTGTGCCGCGGTTTTTTTTTCTTCGTCTTTGGTGGGCGCGACAACAACTACTTCTACAACGACCTGTGGGTGCTCAACGTCTACACGCGGCAGTGGGTGATGGTGCGGGAGGAAACCCCCTTGCGGTTTATGCGGGAATTCTTCCTGCGCCCCTACGACAAGAAACCGGGGGCGCGTATCATGGAGTACATTAAAAATGTGCTTCTGATGAGGCGCGATAGCAGGCGGTGTCGCGTGCCGATAAACATCCCGCACCGGTGCAGCCACTACAACAGCTCCGCGCTTTGGCGCACGGGGGCGGTGATGGTGGCGCGGGGCCTGGAGATTTTCATCCTCGGCGGCTTTAGTTACGACGGGCGCGGGATGCTTGCGACTCACAAGGACGTGCACGTCTACAACTACATGCGCCACTTATGGCGTGAGGCGTGCGTGGACGTGGGGTGTTTGCCGTCGCCGTTTCCTGCGGGGTATTTCGCGGCGACGCGGGAGGGCGGCGGGTCCTCGCCGAACTGGGAGTCCGTGAAGAATATTCTCTCCGTTCTGCCAGACGGCCGGACGATGGCGGCCATGTGCGTGGATCCGGTGATGCCGAGCTTTCGCTTCTTCCTCTACGGCGGCCGCTTCGAGGATGAGCCGATCGGGGAGCTGTACGACGTGCGGGTTCACGTCACCTGCGCCGCCATGTCCGACATGAGTTTGGTGTACGAGCGGGAGTTGCAGCACTGCGACGACGTCGTTTTTCGCTCCGCACCCGCCCCCTGGGAGGCGCGGCCGCTGCCCCTGACGTCGCTTGCCTGCTCCCCGGGCGAGTTCCCGTTGGCCCCGCGGGGGAGTCCCCGCTGCTGCGGCGAGCGCACGCTGCGGGAACAGGCGGGGGACTGGGTGCGGGCGGTGCTGCTGGAGGAGCCGACGCTGCGCCGCACGGAGTGCCTCCTGCTGTGGCCCGACGACCGGGTCGCGCGGCAGGAGTGGCTGAACGACGCCCACACCGCGGGCGACAGGATGCAGAAGAAGGTGGACGAAAGGCTCTCGGAGGCGATCCGTTCGGGGGTGTCGTTTGCGCCGCCATTTATCAGGCGGGGGTGACCTGCGGCTTTGCTTTACCCGCTTGCGCTGCCTCCCTTCGGGCGCCGGGCGCAGCAAAGCGCTCGGGAGAAAGCACGGGAGACGATGTCACGCCGCCGTCCTCCCCCTCCCCCCGCCGCCCACGTTACTGCTGCAATAAAGAGGTAGGAAAACAAACAAAAAAGGCCAGTCTCCAAAAGATATTGTGTGTGGGCGGGGCGACGTTCCCCGCGGCGAGCCAACAGGGCAGAGGGGGGAAGGGAGGCGACGAGCTGGCGCTAAGAATGTCGGGGGCAGCCGCATTTTGTCCGCTGCTGCGCTCTTGTTTTGTTTCTTTGTAGGGCGGCTTCTGCCCGTGTCTCTTTGCCGCTGGCATAACCGCGGAAGGGAAACAGAGAGGAGCGGCGTGGTCAACTGCGGCTGCCGCCATCGGTCGCCCGCGCCTCCTGCGGCATCGCGCATGCCGCCCGTGCGTCCTCTCATGAATATGAATATCCATATACTTATGTATGTATGCATATATATGGATGTGGATATGGATATGTATTATATGTGTATCACAGCAAAACCCTTTGCGCGTTCCCACGGCCTTCCCTCCGGCTCCTCCTCCCACGCGGACTCCCCTGATCGTCGCTGGGGCTTGGACGCGCGGGTGAAGCAGCGAGGGGCGCAAGAGGCCAGGGACCCTCCCGTCGTTGATGTTATTACCCCTCGCTTGGGAGAGTAGGTGGCTTGCCAAGAGAGGGAGTGAAACGGAGGAAGGAAAGCCATAGCCTGGCTCGCTGGCTCCTCACACACGCGCCGCGACTCAGACCCTCTTGTCGCCGGCACTCCTTCCTCCTCTTTCACCCACTCGCTCACTCGCCCTCGCTGTGGGTGGGCGTATGTTACGGCGCGCTTTGAACGCATGTGTGACGGTGTCTGTTTTCCCATCTATATCTTCTTCTTTACTCTTGCTGCTGCTTCTAGCCTACTTGGTGTGGCTCTCCAGCTCTTTTTTTTCCCGCGTGGCTGCGGGTCTTCTGGCGCCTCGGCCACCCGACAACGGCCCCCATGCTGCTGTTGTTGTTTTTTTGTTGGTTTTTGCAACTTTTGACCGTCCCCTCAGTGAGCGTGAAATGTGAGGCGGGCGGGATTCCGCTCTCGTAAAGGCTGTCGGCGCCGGGTGCGTGTGCGTGTGTGTGTGCATGTCCCTTCCCGTGTGTGTGGCTTGCGCCCTACCCGGTCTCCCCTCCCAAGTGGCTCCGGCGCCCATGCGTTGCTCTTCCCTTCGCTTCTCGCGTGTGCTCTGGCGTCTGCCGCCGCGCCCAGTCTGTTACTCGCCAGGGTTGCGGAAGCAAAAGCAAAAAAAGAAAAGGAAGAAAAAAAGAGCTAACAGTTGGCCACAGTCGCACAGGATCGCTTGCAATACATTTTAAAAAGGAAGAATTTTAAGACAAACACACACACACACACATATACATATATATATAATATAATACATATACATACATATCATCTGCGTGTTGGGTACCGTGTGCGTGTGCATCATTTGGCATTTGTATATTTTGTGTGTGTGTGTGTAAGATATATACATTATTTGCTGCAAACATTATTGTTTCTCCACGGCACGGGTGTTGGGCTGCGCGGGGGGGGAAAAAAAAAATGGAGGCCGCAAATGCGTCGAGGCCGCCGGTTGCCGGCTGGAGGGCGCTGGCGGAGCGCCAGATGTGCAGCGACTCCCCGGTTTTGGTCGACGGCAACCGCGCCACCGGCGGCCGCTTCGTTGTCCCCACGCGGGAGGCGCTGAAGCTCGACATCGGCGACGACGACTACCCGTGGCCGCGCCGCTACGCCATCACGTTCTCGGAGTGCCTGCAGAAGTTCTCCTGGGACCCCTACTCCCCGGTCTTCAAGAGCAGCGACATCGAGACCGCGCGCAACTCGTACCTGCGCACCACCATCCCCTTCGCCCGCCTCACGCGGGAGAAGCAGCTGCAGCGGCTGGAGATGTGGGGGGAAAACCTGCGCCGGCACGCGCCGGGCGACTTCAACCCCCTCGTGGAAGCCCCAGTGCCGGAGTCCCCGACAAAGCGATCGAAGCAAAAAAAGAAGCGGCAGCAAAAAAAAAGCAGCGGGAGGCTCAGCTCAGGCAAGAGCGGAGGCAGCAGCTGCTGCTGCAGCAGCGGCAACAACAGCCACCACCGCCACCACCAGCACCGCTGTTACCGCCGCCGGTGCATCAGCAGCAGCGCTTTTATCCGCGGCAGCAGTGCCACCAAGCACCACCAGTGGCGCAGCAGCAGGAGTATTTTTATCCGCGGCAGGAATACCAGCAACGACCACCGATGCGGGGTATGGACCCCTACTGGAGAGGCAACCATCCTCGCAACTTTCAATACAGCAACCCGCCGCCTGCGTATCATCGTGGCGATCACAACTTTTTTCCGGACTTTGCTGCCGCAGGTGGGTTTCAGGCCGCCCCAAGAAGCACCATTTTGTAGGATCTATGAAATTGTGTGGCCCGTACATGTATGCATGTTTTTATTTTTTTTCCCCACTGGGCTGCGTCCTGGAGCACCACCTGCGCTTGCGTGGAAGCTCCTGGCCGCCCCAGTTTACCCAGCGCCCCCAAGTCAGCACGGGGGGAGGAGCCGTGCGTTGGATTTGTGAAGGAAAACAACAAAAAAAGTGTGCTGTATTGCTCATTGCTCTTTATTATTTTTATGGGTTTTTGTTTTCTTTATTTACTCTGAAGAAAAGCGTGCATAAGCCTCTTCCTCTGCCCTTTCAATTTTTATGTCTGACACTTCCTTTCACGTTTTCCGTCGTGGAGCGGGGAGCGGGGAGCGGGGGGAGCATCACCCATTCGTTTCTGCGGTACTTATTCGTCGACACGTCTGTGCTTGCGTGGGAGGTTGTGGTTTCTCCGGGCGACACTGACGCGGTGTCTCTTCCTTTCTCTCTCTTCTCCTCCTTCTCTCTCCTTTCTCCCTTCCTTTCTCCCTTCCTTTCTCCCTTCCTTTCTCCCTTCCTTTCTCCCTTCCTTTCTCCCTTCCTTTCTCCCTTCCTTTCTCCCTTCCTTTCTTCTGCGATGTATGTGCGCGTGAGCGCCTCTGGGTCTTTTGGGGAGCCACTTTGCGCCGCTGCTTCTCCCTGCGGCGGCGGGCGTCAAGGGACGGAAGGGCAACTGCGCGTGCCTCGCCGTGTCTCCTGCGTGGTGCACCTGCCAAGCTTTGCTCTTTCTTTTTTGTCTGCCCTCTTTTTTTTTCTCTCTCTACGCGCTGCTCCTGCGGCGGCCGTGCAACCGCGTCGGTGTGCTGGTTTTTTGGAACGAAGGGAGAAGCAGCCAACGACAAGTAGACCGTCGTGCCGCGGGGATAAGCTGCTGAAAGGCTAGGTGCGGCAAGAGCAGGGGAGGCAGCAAGAAGGAAGAGAAAAAACGGGAAGAAGAACCTTTTTCTTCTGCGCCCTTCTTCTTTGCGTTTTGTCGTCGTTGTTCCCCGCGTTTGCGCTCCGCACCCCCCACCACCCCGTCGCGTTGGGGGATGTCTGACTTCCTGGCGCCGCGGGCGGCGTGCAATTTCGCCGCTCCCGTCGAATACCGCCGCCCTCCATCGCGTGCGTGCTTGGGGCCGCAGGCGGAGACCAGCCCCAACCTCTACAACGTACGCGAGAGAAACAGTGTCAATGCCTCTCCCGGGCCGCATGCGACGTACTCCGCGGAGAACAAGTACTCGTGGAACCCGTACTACAGTCCCGCAACGGAAGGAGGCGCGCGGGCCTCGAGGAGTTTCCCAGAGGAATGCAACGCGATTTCGCCCTGCGGGCCTTGTCCCATCGCTATAACGCCGCTGCAGGGAAGGTGCATGGCGAGGTGCGGCAGGGTGTCGTCGTCACCGGCGGAATCGCCCGTGCACAGCTTTGCTTGCGAGACGCCGACGATGATGTCGGGCCTTGAACTTTCGCCGCACTTTTCAAGCGTGCCGAGCGAGGGTGGGCCCGCCGCGTTGATTGCCGGAATTCACGCCATAGACGACAACGCCATCGTGGGCTCCACGTGTGGGTCCCACCTGGACAACATGCCGTATAGTTTTTTGCCGTATGCCCCCATTCAACCCGTGGGGGAGTCGTGTCCTTTCAACGACCTGGGCGCGAAGGAGAATGTCGCCTTTGACCTGGTCGGGGCGACGGGTGCGGAGACGCCGCAGGGGCAGCGATACTTCGCCCCACTCTTTCTGCCACACAGCCAGCAGAACGCCTCTTCGTACCCGTACTTCATGGAGCCAGGCTCCCTGCAGCTGGCACCAGGGCACTCCGCCAGCACCAGGACCTCACTGCTGCGCTTCTCGAAGATGCTTCCGCCCCCGGTGCGGTGGGATGCGGCGGGTGTGCTGGAGCGCGACAACCCCCAGCTGCCTCTTTCTGTCCTGTACGCTCCGGCGTGTCGGTGGTACAAGCACCTCCTATCGCTCCAAGGCGAGGGGTTTCCCTCGTGGCTTGGCAGCAGTTGCGGCCTGAGCGTCAGTGGCAAGGGCTCTTATGCGGAGTTGGAGATGCCGTGCCCGGCGCCGCCAAATGAGGCGGAGCAAGATGCGAACAACATGCGAATGTGGCTGAAGAAGTGCAATGAGTGGTGGGACAAATATTTTTCTGACAAGTCGCGGCACGGCGATAGGCGGCGAAACGGAGGCGGGCGGCCGAAATTGCGGCCCCGCGGCAACTCCTACCAATACCATACTTCTTACTGACAGCCATAGCAGTAGCACGAACAATCGCGTCAGCAGGGGCGGGAGCTTCGATGGATGGGGTGGCGTTCCTGCGTGAAGAGTGCTGCTACCGGAGCTTCATTTCACAGGAATCTAAAGCGGGTCTTGGACGTCTTCGCGGTGACGCCAGTGTGTGTCTGTGCGTGTGTGTCTGTGTGTGTGTGTGTGTCTACATGGCACCTGTGTTGCTCTTTCTTGCTTTGGACCCCGTACACAGACACCCAGTACTTGCGCCAGCTTGCTGATCGACTATATATATATATATATATATATATATGTGTGTGTGTGTGTGTTTTGTCTTGTTTCCTCAGTGTGAAGTATAGTATTTGAGTACATATTGTTCCACGGGCCCTCTCTATTTCTCCCTTCTAGTAGTGTGTGTGTGGTGTGTGTTTGTGAAGTGCAGGGGAAAGGTTGTTGTTGTTGTTCTTTTTTTTGCTTGGCTTTCGAATTTGGCTCCTCTCTGCTGAGGCGTGCCTTCATCACTCAACAATGCATGCCTTATATATATATATGTATATATGTATATATGTATGGCACATACATGCAAAAACAAAAATACATATGAATATATATATATTTATATATATATATATACCAACCACGTGCGTTTCGCTTTATGTGTGCCTTGTTTGTTTGTTTGTTTGTTTGTTTTGCCTGATTGAACGAGAGGGCGTTTAGTTTCCTTCTTGGTTTATATGTCCTCCTTTTTATTGTTGTTGCTAAACAGAGAAAGGGAGGCAGTGGTGTGCAGTGGCAAGGAAAAACAGGGGGAGGGGGAAGATACCTATATAAATATGTATACATTCCATGGGACGGTCCACGTGCACACCTCTGCCCTGTGTCGTAGTGCTTGCCCGCCGTTTTTCATTTCCTTTTCTTGTCGTTTGAGCATCTGTTCTCCGTTGCGGCTTAGATGTTCGTGTGGTTTGCGTCTGGTGGGCGAGGGAAACGGACTCAAACCGGCATGGGGCAAGGTAAATGGAGGATTGTGTTTTTCTTTTATCTTCTTTTGTTTCGCTTTTCGTGTCTTTTCTCTTTTTTTTTCTTTCTTTGTCGTTGTTTGGTGCGTGGGGGAGGGGGAATTCGTCCCTTTCCCCCACGCGCCCTCCCTCCCCCGCTTGTTTCTATTTCTCTTGAGGGTTGCCCCCGCCCTCCGCGCGGGGCGCTTAGGACGCGCGAACACGAATGAATTTTTACCGTCTCATGTGTCTGTGTGTGTGTGTGTGTGTGTGTGCGTTGTTCTTTTTAAAAAATTTTCAATTTTCCTTCTGCGGTGAACACGTCGCCTGCCTCCCCCGCCCTCAGTTTTCGTTTTTCTTTCTTTTTTATTATTGCGGCTCACGGGAATTGGGGCGCGATGGGCGACGGCGCGTGCTGTTGGGCCCCTCCCCCCCACCCCCCACCCCACCCCTCACTGTGGGGGCCGCGCGAGGCGCTTGTTTCGCCGGGCCGCGAAGTGCAGCTCCGCTCTTTTTCTTTTTTGCCTGCCGCCGCCGCCGCAGCCACGCACTAACCTCTTCTTTGCGCCGGCTGTCTGTCTGTGCCCGCGTAGGTGTGAGCTGCCGCCTCTGGTGGGGGGATGCCCTCTGCGCCCACTGGACCCCCCGCGCTGCGGTGTTCGTTCAGCGGATGCATCTCCGCGCTTTGCGGCAGCGGGGGGTGTCTGGTGGGGAGGGACGCGGCCCGCCCGCACCCCCAGCGGCAAGCCTTTTGCTTTCCTCCCTGCCCCCTTTCCTCATCTTGTTGTTGTTATTGTTATTATTTCGGTCGTCGTCGCTCAGTCATTTCTCGCACGCATGCCTGTCTGTCCTGGGGATTCGTGTGAGTTCTCTCGTTCGTTTCTTCGCCTCCCACGGGTGCGTTGCTGCGTCCCCGCAGCTTCGTTCGTTTTGTTCCTTTCGTTTGTTGCCCTCGCCTTGTCTCGCACAACAGTTCCCTCCCACCTCTGCCCGCATGAAGGCTTAAAAACGGGAAAATAAAAAAAAGCGGAAATGGAACGAA
>NW_021704634.1:0-12819 GCF_003719485.1 Trypanosoma conorhini | reverse complement strand
GTGACGGGTCGGCGATGCCGCCGGAGATCGTGGAGGTCACCTCACCGCCAAGGGATACGGCGCCGGCGAACTCGTAGATGGAGGCGAGGAGAACAATCTGCTTCAGCGTCAGCACGCGGGAGCCGTACGTCGTGCCGAAGGCATTGGCGAGGTCGTTCATGCCCACACCGCATCCGGTGAGGAAGGCGACGATGCCGCCAACAATGGCAATCCACAGGTACGGGTTGACCATCAGCAGGTGTGCTCCGTGTTCCGCTCGCACGCCGGGGGTGGTTTTCACGGGGGTTGTGGGACTTTGGAAAAGAGACCTAGCACGGTGCGTGCGGGGCAGCAGACACACAAGGAAAAGCAAGAAACAAACATTTGGCGGACCGCCGGGGTTGTCTTATTCAGTTTATCTAAGCATTTAATGAGGAGTAACTGCTGATACGCAAATCGTTTTTTTTTTCTTTGTTCTTTAAATGTGTTGTACCGTGCGGCAAAGTAGTAAAGTGCTGGATACTGGTTTAGCTTCTATGTCTACTTTTGTTTGTATGTGTGTGTTTATGCTTTCGTCTTACTGTGCGTTTTTTTTGTTTACTTTTGGTTCGACAGCTGTATGATTTTTGTAAGAAGTTTTTCCTTTGCAATTACTTGTGCAATTTCTGCCTTGAGTTGATGGTCTATTGCGCGATGCATCTCTGTTTTGAGGAACTCGTGCTGTTTTGCGTGGTGGCTCAGCAGCTTCTTCCTGCATTGGGCTTCGTTTCTTTGCAGGGCGACGAGTGACTGGAAGACTGAGCATGGCAGTCCTGTGATGGACTGCAGCGAGTTGGCTGCTTCACTCACGATGGAGGCGTGCTGTGCTTGAAAGTCATAAAAGATGGCCTGCCTCTCTGCAAATTCGGTGTTGGTGGCGAAGACAAATGCGTCGGTGAACATGGAGGCGGCAATGGAGGCCCTTTTTCGTCTCTCCGAGTCGCGCAGTTTTTGCCGCATGTGAGATTCGTTCATGCTGAGCTCCTGTTGTTGCGCTGCATTGCGGGCTGCTGCCTGTGACAGTCTTCTTGTCTCGCGCTGCTGACGGTAAAGGGCCTCCTGGCGTCTCTGTTCTTCAAGTACCGCGTCGCGGGACGCCTCGTAGGCAGTGGTAAACCCATGGAGCTCCAGCTGATGTTGCAAAATCTCTCTAAGTAGGTCGCGTTGACTATTCGTTGTCCTTGTGCTGGGGTCCCACTTCCCCCGCATTCGCTGCCGCAGCGCTTTTTCCTTCGCTCCTCTATTTAGGCCATCCGCAGAGGCTCGCAGAGTACTTACAAACCGCAGGCTGCAGACGTTGTCTGTGCAGCCGCGGCGGAAGACGGGCCCCATGTTTGCTTTCGCTGCCGGTGAGGACGGCGCAAGGCAGTCCTGCACGTCGCACTGCTTTATTGCCCGCCTCCAGGCATGACTGTCCCTCAGCATGTCGTCAATGAACCTCTCACTGAGCATGCTTCTGTTCCGTGGCGTTATCGTTCGCTGCAGTCCTCTGCTCCCCGCACTGGCACCACAGAAAGAGAGTTGGGGAAGGCGGTGGGTGAGGCCCCTTTTTGTGCCTACCAAAATGTACAGCGTGTGAAAAGAAGAGTGGGGGATTAGAGAGCAGAGGAAGTTTACAAGCAATGCGTGACGTGAACGCAGCAGCCCTTTCACGCGCATACAGGGCTGTAGGCGCAATAAAGCCAAGGCGATAGCTCGGGACGTCTCGAACAGCGGTGACCCTACCACACTCCCGACTGAGCTGTTCTCTGGCCCGTGCCCTCTGTGTGCATGTGTAGTCGAGTTACAAGTAATGGGCGCTGGCTCAGGGAAGACGGGGGGTGGCGGCGGTTTCTTCCCCCCGCCCCCGTGGGTGAGCCTGCGCGCCTACGACCCCCCACCCTCCCACACTGCGGCGGCGTGGTGGCTGGTGGAGGAAGAAATGCCCACAGACCCCATGCGCAGACAACGGTGGGGGCGGCGAACGGGTGAAGCGGAAGCAAAGGAAACGGCAAACAAACTCCACCCACCTGCATTCCACCTGTTGTTTTGATGTTTTTCATCTTCCTCCCCTTCCTCCTTCACTATCCCTCTCTTTCCCTCTCGCTCTCTCTCGCTCCTTCTCGTGGGTTACACACCCCTCCCTTGCGCAGTCGACTTTCCACCGCGCTCACTCCGGCAGCGCCTCATCCCAGGCGATGGGCGTCACCGTGACTGTTGGCCGCGGCATTGCGATGAAGCGCCCCAAGAGGTCCCCTTGTGGCAACTCCGGCGGGCACTTGTTGAGGTACGCGTCGAAGTACGCCACCTGTGTGTAGTAGCCAACCCGAAGAAACTCCTGCCCGCGATATTGAAATGAGATGACAAGAATGGTCACGCCTAGCACTTCATGCGGAGGGACTAACTCAACCTGTGGCGGGTCACACTCCATCGTCAGCTCCGTGGTGCCCTTCTCAAGTGGGCCAACGTCAAAAGAGTCTAGCACCTGGTCGTAGTCCGCCGAGGATGCGCTGCCCACCCAGACAAACGCCACCGAGATGGGGTCCTCCAAAGCCTGCAAGGCCTCTATTCGCATACGCCAGTGCATCGCCTGCGTGTATGAGGCGGGATTATCCCCGAGTAGCTCTATCTCCAGCAGCTGAACAACTGGCTCGGTGCCCATGGGCGTTGTTGTCGCCGTTCTTTTTTTGTTTGTTTGCTTCTTCGCGTTTCTTTGTGTGTGTGTGTGTGTGTGCCCTGCAGCCTCTGTTTGCCTGTCTTTCTTTAAAAAAAAATTCTATATTTGTATTTATGTATGATTATATGTATGATTATACGCAATTGTGCGCCCGCGTCTGAGTCGGTGTCTCCTCGCTCTGCCGGTGTTGCGGAGGAGGCGGCTTCACAGTCCCACACACACAAAAGCACGCGTGTAGTCCGCAACGCCCTCTGCCAGTGTCGAGGTGCTTTTTCCAGCGTGAGCAGCACGAACCCTCGCAAAAAAAAAAAGCAGAAATGCACGCGAATTGGGCGCAACAAGGACGCACCACGCAGTAAAACTACGAAACAAAAAACAAAAACAAAAAAAGCCGCCTCGCGGGCGGCTGGGAACTGTCTATTCATAAAACCAAGCAGAGTAAAAAAAAAGGAAGCAAAACACATAAATGTTTTATTTTTGGTTTTTGTTTCTGTATTACGCCGCCTGCCTGCCCGCCTGCCCATCACTCCCGCATGAGATCGCAGAGGGAGCAGTTTTCTTTGATGAAGACGGCGCGGGTCACCTCCCCGGCCGCGTCAACGCTGAACATGAAGAGGCTGTCCCGCAGGCCCTCGCTCAGCATGTCGAGCAGCGTCTTCCACTCACCCACGAGCCACAGCAGCGCCGCTCCCTCCGTCTCGGGCTGAGGCGCGTCAGCCGTGACGACGTGTGAAAGGGCGAGAAACCACCACCAGCCCTCCTCAGCGGTGCGCTGCCACGACTCGAGCATTTTCGTCCGCTGCATGAAGTAGTCGACACGCCCCTCATCCACCGCCATCGCGCGGGCACCCCGCATGGCGAGCCTCTGCTCCAGCATGCCGCTGAACACCGCCGGGCTGTGCATCGTCGCCTTCACGTGTTGGGCCGCGACGGCCCCGACCTGAATGACAACCTCAAAGGAAATCGAGTCTGGGAGGAGTGTTTCCCCTGGACCCGTAGGCCCAACAGGGGCAAGCTCCGGGCCCGACGGGGCGCTAAGCAGCAGAACAGATTCACGGCGACCAGAATCAAACGAACGAAGCAGACGCAGCTCAATGATGTTCCCAAAAATATGGGATCGGCCTCCGCGCTGCGGAACAGCTTGCGGCGTGGCCACCGGCTTCTTCTGCTCCCGCTCCATCTGAGGCCTCCCACTCGGTGACGGGATAACAACACCTTTCGAAATGGGCCCCTGCTTCTCCGTGCGCATGTAATATGGCAGACGCGACGGGCTTCCAGCGGCGGCTGCGAGAGGAACATCGCGGCCATTGAGTTCGCCCAAGAAACGACGCACATCTGTTCGTGCCTCACCACTCAGGTGTCGTAGCCGCAATATCTCCTCTCCACGAGCCGTGACACTCTTACGTGCCGCGGTCCTCTCCCGAAGAGATTCGAGGGCGGCAACAACCGTGCGAAGCTGCGAGGAAGCGGGTCTTTGTAAGACCTTCGTAAACTCATTTGCCAAAACGTGCAGGCAGTCCGGCCCCAAGTCATCAGCTGCAAAGCGAATAAATGATGAATTTTGCACAATAACTGGTGTGAAGGGGGTTGTGGGCATCGTGAGTGCAATCTCCTTGACGGCGGTGGCGCACGGCACATCCATGACGCAGAACGAAGGCGCCGCCGTCGCGTCATCCTCCAAGAGGGCGACAACGAACGAGGTCACCGCCTCGTTCTTTGCGGATGCCAGGAAGAGGCCAGCAAAGTCCGTCGCCACCCCTGCCGGTGTCGAGGGGTCCACGTCGGAAATGCCGCGCCGCAGCGGCCGCACAAATCCATTGGGTGGGGCCAGCTGCCTGTAGTCAAGGCGGGCGCGTGTGTAGAGGACTTTGGCGTTTTGGAAGGGGTGGGAAGGTCGGCTCCGGGACGGCGTGAGGGCAAACATGACGACGGTGGACCCTTCCGGTGGAAACTCGCAGCCGCACTCCTCCAGCGACTCCGCCACGCACCCCTCGGCGCAGTCCTCCCAGAGCTGCACCACCACATCCTCCCTCTTCGCACACGTCAGCACGAGTGAGGTCAGCCGCACAAGACGGCGGTTGTTCGTCGACTCCGACGGCGCTGCGCCCTCACGCACAACGGCCTCAAGTCGCTTTAGCTGCGCGAGGTGGTTCCGCACGACCTTCGCAGCGGCCCCGGCAGACTCGCCGTTGCCAGTCGGCTGTTCAATGAAGATGGGCGGGAGAATCCGCTCCACGACGCCGCGTAGGGAGGGCACGAGCCCGCCAAGAGGGTGGACAGCCGCCGAGGAGACAACAGGGGGAGTTGTGTGGTACAAACCGAGAGCCGCCGTCGGGTCCACCGGTCGCGTACAGTTGTAACTAATCGACAGCACTACCGCATCACTGCACTCCAGCGGGGAGCAGAAATTCTTCAGAAGCATCTTTGCGCCACACACCAGCAATTTGTGCCCGCGGCGAAGGATCCCTTCCCGCACGAGATGCGTCAGCGGGATATCAAGGGACACCTTCACGTTGTAGCAGCCGTCGGTCACCACAGCCACAGACGTGTGTGGCGCCAGACGTTCCTCAAGCGACAGGCTCACAACGCTGACTACCATCAACGACGACGCTGAAACATCCCCCTCCGTCACGACACGCAGCGCCGGCCTCACCGCATCCACAAACTCCCGGTTGTACTTGAAGCAGAGGTAAAGTAGGGCGTGGGATACGGAGAAGACAGGGAGAGGTGGAGTAGCGTAGAGCGACAACCCACGCAGCTTCAACAGCGTGGATTGCAGCATCTGCCGAGACCACAGCTCCGAACAGGCGTCCGCGTCGGCCCCAAGCCTCACCAAGGCCCTATGGAAAGACCTGGCTGGCACGGAGTCATCTTCAGAGGTTAGCCCCAGAAGTTGCAACAGTTCTTGAGAGCATCCCATAGTCCTCAATATGAAACCAGCTTGCATAATTTCTTCACTCGACGGAAGAGACGACATGGCCAAGGAACGGTACGTAAATACATCAAAAGACAAATGTTTTATTTCCCTCCGCGCAGGCGCATCTTCACGAAGACGTGCCTGCATCGCTTGAGCTGGCCGTGGTGCCCGGGCAAAAGGAACCACAAAGCGACCTCGTCGCGGACCCGCAAAGGAAGGGGTAGCCGCGGAAGAAGACTGCACCGCTGCACCAGCACTGTTCTCGCTACCACTCGACGAGGTTGTACAGTTATCGGCGTCCAGTCGCTCCCTTGCGGCCTGCAGCGCGGTCTCCGACACAGCAACGGGCTGGCCGGCCGCCGTGGAAAAGAGCGTCGGCACGGTCACTCCTCCGGCGTCACCCTTCGGTGGCATCTGTGTGTCTTCCGCGTCCAGTCGCTCCCTTGCGGCCTGCAGCGCGGTCTCCGACACAGCAACGGGCTGGCCGGCCGCCGTGGAAAAGAGCGTCGGCACAGAGTCCATTTTGGGCTCTTCCGGTTGCACGTTATTTTGTGGATGCGACGGACGCGATTCGGTCCTGGATTCTGTGGCACCGTCACTGGTCCTTTTTCGAATATTGCGAAAGCACATGGCACAACGTACCCGGCCAGGTGTATTGATAAATGTGCAGTGACTACATGCGTTGCCGGGCTCCAGGCTCATGGTATTTCCACCCACAGGCCGCAGCTTGCATGCGAAGGGGGAAAAAAAAACGGAATGGAAACAAAAACAAACAAGAAATATTTCATCTGGTGATTAAACGGGGGTTTTGCAGTTGCACTCCTGCGGAGCCGACACGAAACCGAGGGTGTGCCGACACTTTCACTGGGTTGGAGCCAACGGGGAAAGATTCGCATCAAACGACAAACTCTGGGTGGTCAAGGAGGAAACGCAGGGCGACGCAACCACACACATGGAGACAGACGCATATATATATATATATACGGTACTTCATTTCAAAAGGACATACGCGGCGGGGTCAACAAACTCCATACCTTTCATGATGCTGAGAATGGCGTTCACGTAGTCCCACAGGGGCTGCTTGTACGATGCCGGCATGGTGGCGCCGCCAAGTTTGTCGTAGTGCGCCAAAATAGACGGCAGTGCCAGGAAGAAGCGCAGGAGGTACTCCAAAGGCAACACCGCCGCACACTTATGCGAGGATGTGGCTGGTGCAGCGGCGGCCTTCTCGCTGTGGCGTCGTTTCTGCCCGAGCCGCCCCTCCGACCGCTTCTCCCGCTGCACCGCCAAAAGATTGATGACCCGTCGCTCCCTCGACGAGAGGAACGAAGAGGCGCAGCACTGCTCGATGGTGTCCAGCACAAGATTCTGGCAGCAGTCGACGAAGGGCTCCGACAACTTCGAGAGCTGCTTGGCGCATTCGTGCGCGTCAAGAAGAAACGACAGGACGGTCTGTTGGGCGGCGGCGGTGGTGAGTGGCGGGGTCCGCGGGAATTCGGGGTGCTCCAACTGCTCCAAGTGGCGCCGCAGGACCAGCAGCAGCCGCGGCGGCCAGTCAATCCCCTCCATGCACTGCTCGTGGCTGCCCACGCAGAGGAGATGGCGCGGCTCAAGGGGGGGGAGCGGAGGTCACACGCTCGCCAAGACAGAGGAAGAGAGGAGGAGAATACAGAAAAAAAAAGAGGGATAAAAAAAACAAAACAAAGAAAAGCGAATGGTGCCGTCGGCCGTGTGGTGACCCCCCGCCAAAAGAAAAAAAATGCAAAGGATCAATAAGCAACACACACACACACACATTCAGGGAGAGAGAGAGAGAGAGAGAGAAGGCGAGAACACCCATGAGCCACTATTAAGATATATATATCCACCAGGAAACGGGCAGTCTTGCTTCACTGCTCGCAGGCTCCGCGTGTGAGATTAGAAGAGCAACGCCAGCCGCGCGTACAGCTCACACAGCGCCTCAAGAAGTCGGTTGCACCGCTCCTGGTCCGACGTCAGTTGCGTCTCCCTCTGCTGCAGTGCGACCCGAGCCGCCTTGTACCGCTCTTCCTCCTCCATGCTCCGGCCGTGACCTGCCAACAGCTCCGACTCACGCACGTTGAGGTCACGCGTGCGCTGCTCCACAGCAACACGCATTGCAGAGAGAGCCGCCTGTGACTTCGTGAGGCGCTCACTCTCCTTCTGCACACATTGTTGCCCCTCTTCGAGCGCCGCTTCACGCTGCGCCACATCTCGCTCACGAGCGGTGAGTTCCGCGTCTTTGCGGCGCCACTGTGCCGCGTGCTTCTCTAATTGCGCGATGAGATCCTCCCACTCCTTTAGCACGGCCGTTGCCGTGTGGCCGCTGCCACCACTAGTACCGCCGCCATAATGAACCTCGCCGCGCTTGCGAACCCCACAGAGGGCCGCCTCGACACGCTGCCGCCAGTCGTCCTGGGACGGATGCATCCCCTCGGCAAGTGCCCGCTCCAGTAGCTGCTCCCGCGCCGCCAGCTCAGCCTCGTGGCGCTCTAAAAGACGCTCCGCCCGCTCAACAGCAGCGAGGCGCAAACGGTAGACATCGGTAGTATCCATTTCACACCGCGATGGCACTATTGGCAGCTTTGTCCAAATTTAACCCCGCGCAGTCGCACACATGTGCGGCCAGCGGGCGGCCAACCACTCTTGCTGTTGCTGCTGCCGCACTTTATCCACGCTGTCGCAGAGGCAGCGAGGCACACGCGAGTCTCGCTACTTCTAGCTGTTGCCAGTCCCCGCAGAAAAAAACCCAAGTGAACCAGGTCCACTCTGCGGTCGGCCCAACCGCGTATAAATGTATCGATACAGAGATCAACGGAATGCTCGTTATTTCCTGGATACCAAGCAGGAAGGAATAAGAAGAGGCGGGAAAAAAAAACGTAATGACATCAGCATAGCCAGGATGTATATGTATACAAGCACGCAGGGCCAGTAACGCTTCATGGCATTGCATCTGAGACTGTGTACACCTGCTTGGAACACGTTTCTTCGCTGGAGAAGACGTACATCCCCTTCATTCCCCTCGTCTTTTTTTTTGTTTGTTGCAGTTTCTCCTTGTTTTTTTCGTGTTTTGTTTTTCTTGTGTTCAGTTTTGCTTTCCGTTTCCCTTCTTTTTCTTTCTTTGTTTTTCGTTCATCAGCAGACGGTATCATTCCCACCGCCAGAGGCTGCTCATGCGGCCGCACGGCAAGCCACAATGTCGCATGGCACATGGGTGGCCGCGATAAGGTAGTAGCCCTGGAGCTCCGGGGAGAACAAAAGGGCGTAGTCGTACGCGTAGTTCCGCAGCGGGTTCTCCTTTCCATGGATGAGCTTTGCCTTCGGCTGTGAGCACAGGTTGAGCCACTGAATGGCCTCTTGCAGGTTGTCTTTGCCGAGCCCAACGGCGGAGGTAATGTTGAACTTCATCTCGCGCGGCGTCACCTGATAGACGACGGTGCACCACGAGGGGTCCCAGCTGCGGCTCCGCAGCTCCTCCTCCCGCTTCAGTGCCCGTGCGGCGGGGAGGAACGAGGGAAGCTCCCCGCCGTTGTTATCGCCGGTTGCGTGGCTTGACATGGCGACCACGCGCTTCAACCACGGCGCCTTTTCTGTGGCCACCTCTTGTGCGGCGCCGTGGACAAGGCTGCCGGTGGCGTTGGCGGTGGTGGAGGGCGTTACGTTAACACCCGGTAAAAACATATGCGAGAGCAGGGCCGCGCTGTTCTTGTACTCGCGGGCATAGCGGCGGAGCATTGCACGCTTGTCCCCCTGACCAACGTTGTCGCTTGCAAGGATAACGTTGTGCACCACGCAGTAGTCCGCGGGCCAGTAAATCGCCCTGCTGTTCAACGCCTCCACCGCCTCAGACACAGAAGAGAAGTGCGCCGAAACATCAAACGCCAATTCATGACTGCTTAACTTCTCATTGTTCTTCAACGTGTACGAGTGCGACGTCCGCCAGCGTGGCGCCGGCTGCTGCTGCTGCTGCTGCTGCTGCTGCTGCTGATGCAACTGTTGCTGCAGTTGTTGCTGTTGCAAAAGCCGTTCAATAAAGACGTTCCCCCCGCTCTTTGCCGCCGTCGTGACCCCTTTTCCCGCCGCCTCGGCGCTCAAAATGGCGGGGTCCGTCATGATGGCCGGACTCGCCGTCGACGCCGGAGAGCCACGCGGGTTCCCGCTCTTCGCGCTGCGGGGCTGCGGAATGGCAATCGTCGTCGCACCGCGGGACGACAACGTGACGGTGGTGATGGCCGGCGTCGCCTTCGCCGCCTCGTGCGTGAGGTGCGCCACGGCGAACCTCGACGACTTGACCCAGACGGAACACTCCTGCGGGCCCCCGCCGGCCCTCTCCCCCGCCTCCTCCGCGGCGTCGACGAAGCCCTGCGCCGCGCACACGGCGCGCAGTTCCGCACTCATCGCCGCCAGCACGCCCGTCGGCGAGGAAAACAAGTTGGAGACGAGCAGGAGGAGCTCCGCGCTGGCAAGCTGCGGGAAAAGGCTCGTGCAAACCGCCACGCGTTGCCAGAGCATGGCGGTGGGGTCGATGTACAGGGCGGCGAGTGTCATCGAGGCGCCGGCGAAGGAGCGTACATGCAGCGTCATGAAGAAGCGGGCAAACCCGCCACCGCCGTGGCTGTTGTCGAGCAGCTTGACGGCGTTATCGACGCTCTCGCAGCACACGCCGATGCGCACGAGCGCGAGACTGCCTCTCTCAGCCCCCTCCCGCGGCTCGTAGCGCACAAGATCGGTGATGCCGTACATCTTGCGCACGTAAGACGACTGCATCATCTGCTGCCGCGCCACCAGCGTGGCATTGTGGACAAAAACAAACGACGGCGACGCGGCGGCCAGGGCGTTGCTGAAGCTCTCCATCTCTCCCAGCGAGGAGAGCCCCCCGCTGAGGTCAATGCTGCTCACGGAGAAGGACCGCGCCGCGGACGCCGACGTCGCCGCTCCTGTCGTCGCTGTCGCTCCTGCCACCACTGCCGCCGTCGATGGCGCAGCGGAGCGCTTCTCCGCCCACGACGGACCCTCCTCAAAGTACTTTACCTTGACAGGGATCATTGCGCCGGCCTCTCACCCACGCGCACGCGCCCAGACACACTCTCCGCCCCCACCTACGTACTGCTGCAGACGACGACGAGGAGGAGATGAGAAGGCGAGGCCTAGGAGGGGGCACGACACGCAGAAAAAAGAGCAAAACAAAGGCAAAAGCACAAGTCCAATTCAAGAAGAGAGGCACAGCTGCGCCAATGAAGCCACCCACACAGTGTGCATGGGCGTGTGCAGCGCCCCCAAGGCCACGGAGCGATCGACGCCCATTGAAGTTTACAACCCCACTTCGGCGCATTCCATCCCCCGGGAGTGAAGAGGCGCCGCCCAACGCGTGCGTGGGGAGGGCAGACGTTGAACCCGCTGACGCAGAGGCGCAGGCACGGCGTCAAAGAAGGGTGCCCGGCAAAGAGAACACAACAGCGACGGGCATTTCGCTAACCCGCCGGACTGTCGGCAAAGGCGCCTCCGTGTGTCGCCCCCCCCTCCCCTCCCCCAATATATTTGGCACAACTCCATGACGTTCACTTACGCGTGGGGGCGGGAGTTTTGTTCGCTTGCAAGTCAGCGACTGCGTCGCCCGGCGCACCGCCGGCATCCACCTCGCCGCGACGCCGTCCAACACCCCGACGGTGCACCGAGGCAGCCGCGCCCTAAGCGTCCCGAGCCAGACATTGTGTGGGGGCAGGCAAAAGAGTCCCACGCCGCAATTGGGGCTTCCGCGTCTTCGCCGACTTCCCGTCTGCGTCCGTGCAGCCACGCAAGGCATAAGATAAAAAATAAGAATAAAAATAAAAAAGAAGCAGGCACAAAAGCAGCACAAGACAGCTACACAAACAATAAACATAAAAACATCCACCGTTGCCGCTGCCTCGCAAACATTTCCTTCGAATTGCTAAGAAACGCATGACATACATCATAAGAGGGCGAGGCAGGAAAAAGTCCGCACGCTGCCCCCTTCCACCCCGCCCCAGACGCGCTCTCGCTCTCTTCCTTCCTTCCTTCCTTCTACATAAACGCACTAGGCATCGACCCGCCCTCCACGTCACACTCGTCAGCGGCAACAGGAGCAAAAATTGAACCCCCGTCTTCGTCAACGGAAGTCCAGAGGCGCTTGTTTTGAGAGAGCCGCAGTTTGTCCCGCGCGGTGCCGGCGTAGTGCTCCAGCTCCATCCGCTCCTGTAGCCGTGACGCCATAGAGAGCAAACACCGGCGCCGCTGCTCGGCGTAAAAAGCGGTTAACGTCCTGTTTTTCGTTACCCACAAAATGTGCGGTGCATCCCGCGTCTCCTCGCGCCGCCGCCCCTCTGCGCTCAGTTCTCTCGCCACCACACTCGCCGCACAAGGCCGGCGAAAGCACGTGTCGAGGGTTGCCTGCCCTGACCTCATTTGCAGCGCTCTTCTTTCCTGCACCCGGCGCCCCAGCTGCAGGCGCTGCTCCTCGTGCAGGCCACGGAGCACCAGCAGGCGCTGCCCATCGCTACTCGGCGACGAACCGCATGCGCTGCTGTTGTGGGGGGGACTTGAGGCACCCGACGGCATTGACGGGGTCGCGCCTGACGCGGCGCCCACGGCGTTATTGTACTGCCAGCTGTTCGGCAAAACCTCAAAGGCGTCCGGAAACGTGATGGACTCGTACGGCCGCCCCTCGTGCAGCTGCTCCACAAACACGAAGGGAGACCTGACGGCCTGCTCAGCAGACAACGCCATGCGACACGGCGGCTGCAAAGTAGCCCTCCACTGCCGCGCGGAGACACGACCCACAGAAACACACAAACAAAAAAACAAACAAACAAACAAAAGCAGAAGAGGGAAATCACAAGAGGAGAGAAAAATGCAGCAAGCACATTTCTTTTGAGGCAAAAAAATGCGGCACACAGACACACAAAACACCAGCAGAGCACAACAATGCAAAATCGCCGCAAACCTACCAGAGGCTCAATAAAAAGAAAAAGACATGAACCAGTTTCTTCTGCTTCCTCTTCAAAAGTAATCTTTTCACCTCTGCACAGGAAGCCTCGCCCCCACTACGAGAGTCAACCCGAGTCCGCGTCATTCTCCACCGTCGTGCGAAGATACATGAAGCCGCGCGCTGTGGCATGATCCGCCTCCTCCCCAGAGGCGCAATCGCAGTGAAGCCAGTAAAAACTGCAGTTTTCGGGGCGACTAGGGCTGT
>NW_021704635.1:0-12814 GCF_003719485.1 Trypanosoma conorhini | reverse complement strand
GGGGGGTGGGAGCACGCCCACGCCACGTGAGAGGCGGAAGAAGCAGGACAACAGCAGCAACAACAACAAACATTAAAAAAAAAACATTTATCATAAGAGGTCACAGGTGGGTGGGGAAAAAAAAAACCGATGCTGCAACGCTCTTGGCCGCTTCTGAAGGCGACAAAGGAAAAGATCTATGAACTTCGTATCTATGACATTTTGCCGGGGAAATACGACAAGTTCCATCGCCTGACGTCGGAGCTGTTGCCTCTACGTGCATCTGTGAGTAGGTGCCAGGGCTATTGGATAGTCCAGCTTGGTGCGATTAACCAGGTGGCGCACATGTGGGAGTACGACTCCCTGAAGCACCGGTACGACACACGCAACGCACTGCTCAGGGACGTGGATTGGAAACATCGCTACATTGATGAGCGTCAGTTGTGCCTGTCTGCTCAGAGTAACATGTTGTTGCGCATGACCTACCTCGAGAGCAACTCCAGCATCCTCAGCTTCAAATACCTGATGAAGATTACGCCGGAGAAGGAATTGGTTTTGACGACGCCTGCGGCAAGTCTGGCGGCCTCCTACGTCGTGGTAACCGGAGAGCACGAGGGCAAGTACGTGCATATACTGAAGGGAAAGCTGCTAGATGACCTGCTGGAGGTGGAGCCGACACCTGGTACCATATCCAAGATCATGGGCCCAGCACGCTGGTCGTCAGCGATAGGGTGTCTCTGGCGCTAACACAGAGACTTTGTGATGCGGCCAGCTGAAGAGGGAGGGAAACGCAAACGCAAAATCAAAACGAGAAGAATGACAAAAGACATGAGCCGTCCATCAGTAACTGTCAAAAGGAACAATAACAAAAACAAAAAACGACGAAATGCGAGGATGTTGACTATTGCAACAGAGGGGTGGGGAGGGACTAAATGGTCAACAAGGGAAAGGAGTGGTCAGCTTCAATGCCAAGGTCTTTGCTTGCCACAATCACTCTGTCTTGCTTCCCCTGTGGGCACCACCGTTTCTTGACTGCGGTGGCTCATGCCACCACAGCCCTTTGATTATTATGATCTTCTTTAGTAGTGAGGATTTCTCTTCTTTGCTTGTCGCATGCTTGCTTCTGGTGGGGCGGAAGAAAAAAAAGACGAACAAATAAACGAACAGGCAGCCACCTTTTTCTTCTTCCTTTAGAGGAGGTAATTCTTACATGATAGGCGTGCACGCCTCGCAAAAGAGGAAACATACATTGGACGCGGCAGAAGTATGAGGCTACGACGATGGAGCTACACCGCGCTACACAGGCGTCTCAACGACATTCGGGATGGGAGCAGCAGGGACGCCTTCCGCCCTTTACATTTTTTGGCTCGCGCTTCAGCATCATCTTCTACTTCCGTCTCACCACGCCCGTTTGACGCGGTGTACGTCATCAACCTCGATCGGCGGCCTGACCGCTGGGAATTCATCTCACGGCAGTTGCAGCGTGCGGGATTCCGCGAGGGCGACTACGAGCGATTTGTCGCGATTGATGGTCACGCCGTTGACGTTCAAAAGGCACGGGAATGTGGATTGGTGTCATTGCTAGGGCTTCTTCGTCTGCGCGAGCGCGATGGGCGCCGAATTTGGGGGATGGATTTAAATCCTGCGGCAGTAGGATGTGCACTTAGTCATGCGTCAATTTGGGCCACCATTGCGGCGCGGCGCTATGGCTGTGCTCTCGTGGTGGAGGATGACTCCTTGTTTCCACGCGGTTTTCAGCAAGAGTACGAGGAACGCATGCGGCGCGTTCCGCGGGATTGGGAGCTTTTGTACGTGAGTGGGCTTGACACGGCGAACCAGGCCTCTCAGCTGCGTGTTGCGGAGGGCGTGAGTCGTGTGCCGCCGTTGCACCGAACGACGAATTGCTACGTTGTGTCGCATCAAGGTGCTCGGCAGTTACTGCAGTTATGCCTTCCGATGACGTACCAACTGGATACGATGATGACGATGCATGTGACATCAGATGTTGAGGGTGGCGTTCCCTACGTGACATCCCCTGTCTGCTACACGCTGCAGCCGCCTTTGGTGGTGCAGGCGACACGGATGGGGTCGGATATTCAGAGTTCCACTGGCAGGGATGAGCAGGCGGAGGAACGGGCACGATGCAGGGCGGCAGGATGGGCCACGGATTGAGGTCCGTGCAACAACGACAACAACAACAAAAATCCACTGCCCTGTTCGAATGCTGGCGATTCTGTCCACGGGGGCATTGGTATCCTGTGCAGTTTTACATGCGTGTTTTCTTAGTTTGACTGATGTAGTGCTGAAATCTCTTGCCCCTCGCCTTGCCTCTTTCGTGCGTGTTGCACGCAACATTCCATGCACGTTTCCTCTCCTGTCCCTTCTAATAATTACGATACTTAATATATTATAAATATATACACACGCCCACACACGTACCGTGTGGTGTATGTACTGAACTGTATCCCTAATGAAGTCAAGCTCGGTGCTTACGAGATTTAGATACAGTAACATACCATTACTGTAATAGCTATTCCAATGTTTGACAGGTTTTTCAAAACTGTGGACCCCCAGGAGCAGGCGAAGTTGTGGCGGCGGAAACTCAGCTCGGAGATGCGCAAGATTGATGCCCAAATTCGCAGGATTCAACGGGAGGAGATGAAGGTCAAACAGGAGGCGAAGGTGGCCGCGCGAAAAGGTGATCCTGTGGCGGTGCGTATGCTTTCAAAGGAGATTCTTCGGGCACGTCATGCAGTGAGGCGTTTGTACGTCGCTCGCACCCAAATGAACTCCGTGTCAATGCAGCTGCAGCAACAGGCGTCGCAGATCAAGCTGGCGGGCAGCATCCAGAAGAGCGCAGCCATCATGACAGAGATGAACAGGCTGGTGCACGTGCAGGAGGTGCAGGCCACAATGCGGGAGATGAGCAGGGAGATGATGAAGGCGGGCCTGATAGAGGAGGCGATAAATGACACCGTTGACAACGCCTTAGATGAGGACATCGCCGATGAGGAGCTGGACGAAGAGGTGAACAAGGTGGTTGATGAGGTCACGCATGGCAAGATGCAGGGCACAACCGTCGCCCAGGCCAGGTTGCCGCAAACGCAGCAGGTGACAGTGGGAGAGGATGCGGTTGATGAGAACGAGGATGAGCTGTTGGCGAAGTTTAACGCCCTTCGCGGTAATTCCGCGTGAGCAAGAACAAAAAAAAGAGAACGAAAGCGGAGGACAAGGAGAACGCCTGGAGGCATATGATACGCCAAGCATATTCATTCATATCGAAGTAATGCTGGCCACAGAGTCTGAAGGCGAAGAGGAGGAAAAGCCCAGGCTTTGGATCCCGTCCTCTCCGCGATGTCGCTGCTTATTTTGCCTCGGGTCCGGCACAGGGGCCATGCTGCAACGAAAAAAAAAAGTGAAAAATAAAAAAAACAAGCAAGTTTGGTGTTGTTGCTCTTTTGAGTTTGTTGTTGTGGTTGCGTCTGCCGACGCTGGAGCGGCGGGGAGTCTGGCTGACTGCGAAAAGCAACTCTCCCTCCGGGTAAACAACGAGGAACCAGATTGAACTCCCTTCCTGTTGTGAGTCGTTCTGCGAATGTGACGCATGCATCTGAAGCTGCGGGCTTCTTAGCACCTCTCGCCTTTTTTTTTCTTTTCGATCTCTATCTCTGGTGGGGCTAGCTTTGAGGCCGAGTGCGAGTGGAAGGAAGGAGTGCGCGGCAAGCGGCGTAAACCGGGCGTGAGACGCACGGAAAAAGCGAAAAGCAGCATAACTGACGATAAAAGACGCAGTGTGTCAACCACGCGCCTTGCACAGGCGTGTCGCCAAGCTTTTTATTTATAGGAGTTTGCAGTAAACAACACAGGCGCGTAAGGGAGCGCTAATCCCCGGCAAGGAAGGCAACCACGAAACAAGAGCAAAACAAAGGAAAAACAAAAAAAATATTAGGCACAAGTGAGCGAAGGAACGACAACCCGAGCCAAAAAAAAGAAGCAAAAAAGAGGAAACGAAGTTTACGGCATTTCTTTTTTGACTCTTAAGCTGAAGGAGGAGCTAGCGGTTTTGTAACATTTACCAGCAGGAAGCTCTGCAGTGGCCCTTCACGTTGTCCGCAGTGTTGGAGTGCTTACGTGGGACGGTGTGAACCTTACTTAGTGTTTTTTTTGTTCCGTTGAGTTGGGGTCGGAAGTCTTTTTTTTTTAGTCCTTATTGCCTCCCCCTTTTTTTTTTTCCGGTTGTGGGGAAATGGCGGAGTTGATGAATTCGTCGTACGAAGCGGATCATGCTGTGCAGACGCGCTCCGGCCCGACGGTCCTTACGGAGGAACATAAGCGTAAAAATTTAGAGCTTCACTCCCGTTTGGGCGATGTTCTCCCTCTTGACGATCGCCAGAAGGTCTCGGATTGTGATATTCTCTACCGATTTCTTATTGGCAGGAACTGGGTGGTGGAGGCGGCGGAGGCGTCCTTGCGAACCTACGC
Source organism: Trypanosoma conorhini (assembly GCF_003719485.1). Classification (NCBI taxonomy): domain Eukaryota; phylum Euglenozoa; class Kinetoplastea; order Trypanosomatida; family Trypanosomatidae; genus Trypanosoma; species Trypanosoma conorhini. Next base: position 8,353 of record NW_021704635.1, on the reverse strand, counting down.
CTCCCTGCGGAAAAAGAAGAAGCTCAACGGCATTATTGCAGAGAAGTTCAGTAAAGGTGTTGAGTCGACCGCCTCTCTTTTGTACGGGTTTGATAAGGATGGTCTTCCAATCATGTGGAACACGCCAGATTTTCGGCTTCTGGTGAAACTTTTAAAAAGCGGGCTTAAAAGTGATCTACTGCGGGTGCAAATGCAGGTGATGGAAAAGGCACGATTTCTGGCAAAGGAGCGGCATGTGGATCGCTGCACGCTTGTCTTGGATCTTCGTCACACAAGCATCTCATCTGTCAACTCCCACACCTTGGCGTTTGCGCGGGAGTTTTCCAAGATCATGCAGGAGTACTACCCAGAGATCATGCGCCGCATGCTTGTGTTCAACGCCGGTTGGGCCGTGACAGGGGCATGGAAGGTGGTGAAGCCGTTACTCGATCAACGCGTGCAAGAGAAGGTGCACTTCTTTTCTGGCCCCCCCTCGATGGAGGCCCTGCTTCCGTTTATTGACGAGGACCAGGTGCCGCCGTCACGTGGAGGGAAGGGCAGACGAGACGTGGTGGCTGAAATGATTGCGGCCGAAGTAGAACGCGTTAGATGCGGCTCAAGAAAAGGGGCAAAGACACACTTGGAGGGATTAACCCCGTCAGTGAAAAACGCTTCAATGGCATCCGATGCCACGAATGCGGCAATGACACCGGTTTTGTTGCCGTCATGCATACATCAGGATCCAACAGGAATTGCGGGGGAGGAAGTAGGCGACAAAGCCAGTGCAAAGTCTTTGTCTCCCCATGAATATGAGCGACATGAATTGGGAACTTTGGAGCGGCTAGGCAGCTCCGGGTCAACAAGCAGTGAAGGATTGGAAGTCTTTAGTCTCTACAGCTGTCTTGGTTCCAGCTCCGAAGACGGGGTCGCTCCAGTGTCGTTGCAAATAGGCTCCCCAGAGGTCATGAACTTCTCCATCAACAACGGAGATGGGCCAGCGATCGGCTCAGCCAACGAGCAGAGAGCGCAAGTGGTGTCGCCTGAAAGTAATCAGATGTCAATCAATCTAGTGTGGTACGCCAATGGCAAAGTCGCCGGTTTTTGCGATAGAAAACTAATTGGGGAGCTGGAGCACAACCTTGTATACGGCTTTCCAGAAGGTGTCGTGACAGATTCCCACGTTCCGCGAGCCTCCCCTGCTTCCTCTCCATTCCCATCAACATCGGGTGGGGTGCAACAACGGGTGCTGATGGGTGAGTTGCTTGGCGAGAGTGGACATCGCATCCACCATCACGTGATTGTCTGCGATGCCCGACGTCGTGCCCGCTTTGTCCTGCGGAAAGGCCGACTGCGTCGTTCTGTGCAAGTGTTTCAGTTCTTGAGTGGTGCAAATGTTGTCACCGACAGCCTGACGCGCCACACCGCAGTGGGTGAAAGAGTAAAACTGGCGGTGTGCGTGCCGTATCGTAGTGCCGTGAAGGACCCAACGGCGTGGGTGATGAACTCAGTGGGCGCGGCTGCAAAGAGTGCGAAGGGCGACGTGCGGCAGCAGCGGAGTCCAAAGCGTCTAGCAGAAAAGCAGGGACAGACACTCACGGCGTACGGCAAGCTTGCGGAACTGGCGCCAGTGGACCTCTTCACTTTGCTGGTAGGTGTCTGCGGCATGTGGGAGGCAGACCTGCGCCTGACAAAAGTGGTCGACGGGATGGCAGTGAAGACGTGTTTCTGAGTGCAGATGCTGTTGGCTATATTGCCGAGTAATGCGGGAAAATTTGGCGCTCCGAATCTAACACGCCCGTCCTAGAAGCGGATGTAAAAAGGGGATACAGTGGAAGTTGTCAAGCATCAGCATGCTATTTACAAATATATATGCATGCAAGCATGTAGGCGATTCGCTTTCTTTCGTTTGTGTGCGCCTTCCTTTTTTTTTCATAATAGCTGTTTTTTTTTGTTGACTTGCGTATGTTGTTGTTGATGGATTGTACTTGTTTCCCCTTCGCCCCTCTTTCATTGCTTAGTTGGTTGCTCTGGTGCTGGGCCGTCCCCCTTGTGCTCCTTCTCGTTCCTGTGCAGCTTTCCCCAAAACCTTCTCTCAAGTTTCCTTCGATGCTCTTGGAGAGGCGGAAGGGGTGGACAAAACGGGAATACTCTTGCAAAAAAAAAAACATGCCTGCAGGGATGTGAGGAAACAAAAAAAATTGGGGTGGGGGGCAATAAAAAAAAACTACTTTTGAGGGCGCGAAGCCAGGTAAACGTCCCTACATAGACGACATGCGTCTTGAGTCACAGCCACAGCTTCTTTTTCTTCTTTTGAATTCATTATGCATATGTTTTTGTTTTAATATGTAAACACACACACATACTTATATATATATATATATATTTCTATCTATAACTGTATCTATATACTTCGCTGTCATTACAGAACAGGGGAGAAGACTTTTTTTCTTTTCTTCTTGGAATTTCCATCCATTGTAAAAAGAAAATAGTATTGCGATCGGTTCCGCCCACTTATTGTGATTTGTAGGCGTTGGTGCGCGCCGCGGGCCCAAGGAGAGTAGAAGCCCGCAGCATCTTTTTCATGCTTCCTTTCTTCTTCTCTCCTTGCCACGGTTCTCATTGTTTCTTTCTTTTCCGGCTCGCTTTTTTGCTCTCCGCTTGGTTGGGTCACGTCCCGTTTTTTTTTTTCGTTTTTTTTTTTTGAATCTTTTCCTAAAATATGTGAGTGCGGCTGGCGCTTAGAGGCTCTCAGCATGCTGGTGAGGGAGCGGCTGCAGGAGAAGGAGCGGAACCCCGGCCTCTTTGGCCGGCTTCTCCGCAAGGTAGACGGCTGCGAGGTGCGCTTCATCTTTGACGGCAAGATGGACGAAAGTATGGTGACCGTCGACGACCCCTACGATCGCACAAGCGAGCGGATGCATTTGTTCTCCGACCCAGAGCCTGTCTGTGGCCGCGTGGTGCTGACACCGAAGGGTGCGTACCGCCACAACGGCATTCTCTTGGAGCTCGTGGGGGTCATCACGACCCTCGGGGAGGGTGAAGAGAAAACAGACTTTATGCGGCAGGAAAAGAAGTTTGAGCCCGACACGTTTCACTCCGTGACGTCGTTGGAGTTTCGCTTTGCCGCGCCAAGGGAGTACGAGTCATACCGTGGAATGAACGCCCGTGTGTCGTACTACGTGCGGGTCACTATCTGCCGCCCCGTAAAGAACATCACGGAGGAGGAGGAGGTGTGGGTGAGCAAGGTGGATACGCACCTGAGCGCGACCCAGCCGGACGCCTCACGGCATCCCAGCTACTTCCGTGAAACGGTTTTCGGTCCGCAATCTGTCTCCATGGACGTGGGCGTTGAGAACGTGCTACACATTGAGTTTAAGTACGACAAGAAGATCTTTCACCTCCAGGAGCGTGTACTGGGGAAGGTCACGTTTAAACTAGCTGACATGGATATTAGGTACGGCGAGGTTGGCGTGGTGCGAAAGGAATACGTTGGCCCCGGCAAACCTACGGAGGCCATGCAAACCGAGACGCTGCAGAAGTTTGAAATCATGGACGGCACCCCTGTTGTGGGGGAGGTGGTGCCTATCCGCCTTTACCTCCGCTCCATCCCACACCTCACCCCAACGTACCCCAATGTACACAACTGCTTCCGTGTGCTGTACTTCCTGAACTTGGTGCTCATCACGGGTGAGGGCAGGCGGTACTTCAAGCAGCAGGAGATCACGTTGTACCGCAGACACGGACAGGAGGTGCCCACCGGATCCATGACGGAGTCGCCTTGAACACCTGAGATATAACACTCAAGCTCTTCGTTTATCGAACCCACTCATCATTGCCTGCGATTTGTGTGTGTGTGTGTTGTTTTTTTTAGTTGTCTTTTTTCCCCGCTTCCCCTATCACCGTTTCTCTACCTATTGTTTTCTGCACCTTGCTGGGTTTGCATCGCGTTGTGTTTGTAACTCCTCGCGGCTGTTTGTGCGGGGCCCGGGAAGAGAAAGAACAATATATATATATATGCGCGCATGCACATGGGAGGAGCGAAGGAAAATACGGGTGTGCGTGGGCGAATTGGGGTTGACGTGAAATTCTCCGGAGTGCAATGAAGCATTGACGCCTTCTATCACCGTTAAGGCGTCATCAACAAACCAAAAAACGCTCTCGTTTCTCCCGTCGTTGCCTGCGGCTCTCATCGCCGTCACGCCAGAGCAAGAAGCACCACACACACGCAAGCTCATACAGAACGAGTACGTGGCCGACCAACCGCCTGTGAAAAAACAACAACAACAACAAAAGATAATAATAGTCAAGGCAGCGCTAGGGGGAGAGAAGGAGGGAGGGACATCGACTTGCACACGCCATGGCCCTCCTGGGGATGAAGACTGTAGTTGCGTCTGTCGTGGCTCTTTTGCTCTTACGATCGCTTCTGCGGCGCGTTTATCTTCGCCGCACTGGCAAGCTGGTGCCCGGCAGCACTGCGGTTATCACCGGTGGTGGTTCCGGCATCGGCCTGGAGTTTGCCCGCCTCTTCGCCAAGGCAAATTGCCATGTTGTGCTCGTCGGCCGCAACGCCGAAAACCTGCGTGCGGCGCAAGCCTCGTGTTTGTCGCTGGGAGCCCCAACCGCCGCGTACGTCGTCGCCGACCTCACCACAGTGGAGGGCACCAGTAAAGTGGGGGACGCCCTGCGGGCACGGCAGGAGCCCCTCAAGTACTTGGTTCTCAACGCCGGGGCGGGTGCCATTGCTGCCTTCTCAAGTGACCCAAGTTTCACAGACAACTGCAATGAATTGATGCAGATCAATTACTTTTCAAATGTTCGTTTGCTGCAGCAGTTGTTGCCACTGCTCGAGAAAGCACACTCCACGACAGCTCCGTCGAGGATCGTTGTTTTGTCGTCTTTGGCGGGTGTGCTACCTTCAATATATCGCAGCGCATATACGGCATCCAAGCATGCTATTCAGGGATTCATGAACGCGCTTCGCGGAGAGACGGCGGTGGCGATCACGTTGTGTTGCCCCGGCTACGTTGACACCGATTTCCACCAACGGGCCCAACTCGCTGGTAGTTTTGCCTCCAGCAACACACGCCGCGGTGTGTCAGCGAAGGAGTGTGCACGTGTTTGTCTGGAGGGTGCGCTTCGCGGCGACAGTGAGGTGATAACAACACTTTCTGGTAAACTTGGCTACATCCTGCGGCCTATATTTACGAAATTTATCGATGCCCAGGCAAAGCGGATCAGCCTCCACTCACTGCAGAAGTAGTTGCGCTCGATTTACCGTCGTTACGGGGGTCTTTTTTTTTTTAACGCTCTCGCGCGTTCTCGCCGTTTGTTGTGAAGCGAAGTTTTGCATGTCCCGCCGTGGGTGCGCGCGCCGGCCGGCTCGCCCCCACTCTCTCCCCCTCCTCGCCATCCTCCACCGCTCCCCTGCTGGGATCTGCCTTGGCCGCAAGGGATGCACACACAAATGTCCAACCAGCAAAACGAAGCACCTTCCACTTGTTTTTATCGTGTTTTTCTTTTTCTTTTTGGGTTTTTGGGTTCTGCATTGGGGGGAAGGATCAACAATGGCCAAGTCGAAGAACCACACGAACCACAACCAGTCGCGGAAGAACCACCGCAATGGCATTAAGCGCCCGCTGCCGATGCACCTGAACAAGTCGAAGCGCGGCGGCTGGCTTCCGGCCCTCGTGAACGCCCGCCGTGTGCGCAAGTTCAACCAGAAGGCGGCTCTGAAGGCCCGTCGTGAGCGCCTTGCCGCCCACCAGGCCAAGCTGAAGTAAACTGATCCTTGCTTTGACTTTTTTACTTTTTGTTTTTCTTCCTTTCATTGCCTAAAGCACAGAAAAGGAAAACAAAAAAATAAAATAAACAGAAAATGCCCTTCTCCGCCTTCTTCTACTGGAGTAGGCGTGCTTCTTTAGGGGCTGTGGTTGTGTGCGTATTTTCTTTTTGCTGATGCTTTTTCCACCTAATCGGGCCTCACTATGCCGTTTTTGCCTTGATGCTTCCCTTGCAATTAATCTATTCAAGGAAGTGAGGACCGATGGCCAAGTCGAAGAACCACACGAACCACAACCAGTCGCGGAAGAACCACCGCAATGGCATTAAGCGCCCGCTGCCGATGCACCTGAACAAGTCGAAGCGCGGCGGCTGGCTTCCGGCCCTCGTGAACGCCCGCCGTGTGCGCAAGTTCAACCAGAAGGCGGCTCTGAAGGCCCGTCGTGAGCGCCTTGCCGCCCACCAGGCCAAGCTGAACTAATCACAAGCGGGGCAGAATGGTGGAGGTGGGGGTGGGGGGAATGTGATGTGTGCGTGTGGCGTCGTGCGTGGTGAGGAGTTTCTCTTCCCCACCCGCCTTTTGTGACCCACTCCGCTTGTTTCCCTGTATACGAAGAGAGGCGAGACCCTGCTTCCTTTTTTTTCTTTTCTTTTCCTTTTTTTTTTTTGAACAGTGCCTTGAGGTTTGTTTCCTTTTCTGTTATTCGCTGTGTATGTGGGTGCGCGGCACGCGCGCGCCTTCATTCTCACCCCCCGCCAGGGATGGTGGGAAGGGAACTGGGGGTGGAGTGACTGTTTTCCCTGTCCAGCGCTTCCTTCGTTCTTGTGTCTCCTCCTTCGTCTCCGCAGGTAGCAGTTGGCAACCTTCGAAGCTTCCCACGTCATTATACGCTTATATAGAGGATCAGCAGGAGTGTCTGTGCGTGTTTGCAGGACAGTAGCGATTCCCATATCTTGAAGCGGGTTGGGAGGGGAATACTGTTGGTGCCATGTTGCGTCGCACGGCCCGTTTTGCTCGCACACCTGTCAGTGCGTTCCTGCACGAGCCGTCGCAGCGGAAGACGTTTGATGAAACTTTAGCGCAATGCAGCGCAAATGGAACGGACATGGCGAGCAGCCTGACGTCCGACTTTGCCTCTCTGCAGTCCAAGTTGCTGAAGTATCGAATCGTTCGGCTGCGAGACGAGCTGCAGTACGTGCGGCATCACCCTTTTAGTAGTCTGCCTTCTCTCTCTGACATGCTAAAACACACTGCGCTCCTGGCGCTAGTGTTCTTGCTCTTTCGGAACGTCGCCCGCCTCTCACTCCGGCCGTTGGAGGAGCCACCCGCGGACCCTGCCGGAACAACGACGCCAGCGACGACCGAGGTGAATGCGTCGCAGGGCAAGAAGTAAGAAACTGACTCTAGAACAAAACCTCGCCAAGCTGACGAGCGCGTGAGGAGGAGGGATCGCCCCATGATGATGACGGTGGTGGTGGCGGTGCTGAAGACACACGCGTGTGTTTCGGTTCTTTGAGTGTTTTTCTTCCTGTGTTGGTAGCGTTGGAAGTAGTGGACGCTCTCCTGTTTTTTTTTCTGTTATCTAGAGGTGTATATCTGAACACAGTTTGCATGTGTATGTAAGCATGTTGTTGCACGATGTTCACTGAACCAAGGGGGTGTAGTAATTCTTCATTCGTTCATGAATAACGGTGATCATGAACTCCTTCTAGGGTAATACATCTTTATTTGTCCGCCATGTATGCATGCGTGGACATAAAAAAAAAACATGCACACGCATGCATTTCGGACGTAAAGGAGGCAATTCGCGTAGCGTTCAGTAATTTTCCCCCACTTTGTGTTACATACAGATATAATACACATCACATACTTCCATGATCCTAAGTTTGAATGGGCATGTACGTGTACGTATCACTCATGCATGCAAATGATATACAGGTGGATATATATATTCGTTTATATTGTGTTTGCGTGCATTGTTTTATTTTTTCGTCTTTGTTTTTCTCTGTTTCTAATAACTACGGTGCAAATGAAGGTCCGTGTGCTTTGGGGGGCCAATCCAGGAAGCATCAGCGTCGGCACCCCTACCAAGAAGAAGGGACGGAGGGCGATAGAGAGACAGAGAGAACGCGGGGGTTCTCCGACAGGGCAAGGAGAGGCGCGTTGGGAGAGAGGGAGGGCAGAACGGGTTGACAATAGCGGGGATGACGTTGCGTCGACTGCTCAAGCGTCCAAAGATCACCAATGCCCAGATGCTCTTGATGCGCCGCCGGGAGCCGTACAAACCGACCATGAAGGATCGCCAAGAAATTGGAAATCGTGAGAAACTTGAGCATTTTGAAAGGAAGAACGCGGAAGGGCTCATGTTTGTTCCAGAAACGGCCCTGCCACCGTGGCAGAGGTCTCTTGCCATGAATGCCCGTGTGAAGGCGTCGAGTATGAATTTTAGAGGGTTCCGCGTGCGTGTGGTGGACAAGCAGGATGAGCCGGGCTTCCCAACCCCATTTCGTTGATAATGCTCCATGCATCACACTCTCGCTCGCTCTTCTTGCCATTGCGGGGACGTCTGTGGGTCCTGTACTGGGCATCCATTGT
>NW_021704591.1:7771-14005 GCF_003719485.1 Trypanosoma conorhini | reverse complement strand
CCGTGGCTTTGGCGATCGTGGCGGCCGTGGCTTTGGTGATCGTGGCGGCCGTGGCTTCGGGCGTCCCACCCCAAATCTCGATAACAACCGTGCGAGTACCAAGTTTGAGGACAGCGATTAGGCAATAAAATAAAGGGACAAATCCCGTGATCGTAACTAACTGAGTAGTAAAGTCTAACTGTAGGAAACCAGCAATAAAATTTTTCGGAACTGGGGGTGATAAGTGTAATTTTACGTGACGCGGCCGAAGCACGCTTTATTGTCACCAGTAACTTTTTTTTTCGACACATTGCTAATTGTTGTGTATGTTCCTCTTTTATTAGTCCTTATGTTTTTCTTCTTATTTTTCTGCCCCTCAGTGTAGTGACGATCAAGAAACTTATAGCTCCGATGGCGTGTCGGCGTGGATAACCTTATCCCTTCTTCTGGATTGGTCGATCCCAATCGTTATCGAGTGGGTGTCCCTTTGCAGGCCGTTGACTTTCTCCAATGATGCAGGGTACTTGGGAGTGATGCTAGGGCTGTGCAGCTGAAATTCCCAGGGGAACTGGAATAGGATATATTTAATGTTCATCGTATAAATGTGACTCCTCACCCGTTGTGTTGGGCGATGGCTGTGGATGAACGAGCTTCTTGAGTCGAGGGATACGGGAGGAAGCAAGGGTGTGAGGTGGTGCCTTGTCATCTTCAAGGTGAAGTAGGTGTCTGAGATGCAACGTACAGAAATGGGATGGCGAGTTCATGCTTTGATGCTCTCTGAATCGGATTAGGGGATGGAGAGAGGCTGCGAGCGGCACCGAAAGGCCACATGCATCTATTTCTCTCTCTTTTTGTGTTTCTGTGTGTATGTCTGTAGAGGAAGCCTTTCTCAGCTTGGTAGAAATTAAACAAATGGCGTGAGCACAGCAATCGCCTACTTCGACGTGTTTCCGAAATTATTTTTTACATATATTTCACTCGAGAGGGTGTAGCTCGGTTGGAATATAGCCTGTGAAGCATTTGGAGTGTAACGCGCACCCAACTCCATGGCGGAAATGGGTTGCACTTGTCAGGACAGAAGTTTTTTTCTTGGTGAAGCTTTTCTTGGCAATGTGCTTTCACTGAAGGATTGTTGTTGGTTTATCTCGTCGTTCCTCAACTGGTTGTTGTTGTTTTTTTATTCTTCGTCTTCACTCTTTCGTGTTTTGGATTTCTCCCACTTCTTTTCTTTTTGTCTGTTTTGCTTTTTCTTGCAGGCATATATATTGCCACCTGCGGCTTCCATGAGGAGCAGGTCTGGATCGTGCATGAAAGGCCACCCCGAGACGTCGCAAGGGGCGGCGGGCGTGGACGGTGATCCCTGCGACATCTCGGGCGCGGGCTGGGCGAGTCTTGAAAGCAGGTTCAATGAGCTACTCCACCTGATGGACGCCCCCTCCAACGGCATCAATGCGCTGGCGGCCCGTTCTGCGCATGGAGATCGTGTGGCAACAGTCATTGCCCAGCTGCTGGATCGGGCCCAAGATGAGAGTCGTAGACTGTTGGTGGAGGGAAACGGCGAGGCGGCAGCTGAGGCAGGTGTGAAAACGTTGCGGCTAAAGGAAAGGTTTTACGGGAAAACGAGTGTCAAGCTTGTGCCGGCCTACTTCCACCTAGCACGCACCAATCAGTTTTTAGGACGCTATGGAAATGCAGAGGAGATGTTGTCCCTTGCTCATTTCATTATTCTTAACCACCCGGGGGAGGTTGACACGGCGATGAAGGCAGAACTTCATCAGACATTTGGACTACTGTACGCTGCTGATAATAAAATTGAAGCCGCTATACAGCATCTGACAGCCGCCACGTACTATCTGAGTGTACTGAATGGACCAGAGGACGTCTTGACGGCCTTTGGTTATTTTGATCTGGCCAATGTGTTTGCGACCAAGGCCAGTATGGAGGCGGCTATGGCACTCTACGACACGGTGAAGAACATTTGGCTAAAATACCTGCGGCATCACCTCAAGGACATTGTAGAGGAGGCACTAGCAGCAAAGGCCGTCAAGCGGTACGAAGATGATGAGGTGGTGCAGGACACGGGTTACGCCTCCGCGAAGGCCTTTGGAAAGGAAAATTTGGCCGATGTCTCTAAGATGTTGCATGCCATTTACAAAATTCAGAGAGAGCGCTTTACCACTTCACACCCGACGACGGCACGAGCACAGTTTGTGCTTGGCTTATTTCTCCTTTGGGTGAGTAAAAAGGAGGAGGCGGGGCGGCATCTACGAACAGCGCGGGTGACGACGCAACGTTTCCACGGTGAGCGGCATCCAGTAGTACAGGAAATAGAGGAGTGGTGCGAGTGGTTCGAAATACCTCTGAAGTAAGGCAAACACAGAGGAGCGTAAGTGGGCAGTAATGTCTTATGCACTCCTTCTCTTGTATGTAAATACGATGCCTGCGAAGAAAAAGAGAACGATGAGGAGGGGGAAAAAATAATATGTTGACTCCTATTTTTCTGTATTTTCCTTCTTGTATGTGAAATGTCCTTCATTTTATTATTATTTCTTCTTCTTGCCGACGGGGTACTCTTTTCACCGGTGCCTGCCTACATACCTTGCGATGTTCTCTTGTGTTTGGGGTACGAAAGAATACCCTGGCTTATCTCCGCCGCACCTCCTGGGATTTTTTTTTTGTGCCGTGAAGTCCAAAAGGAGGATGTCCGAAGAGTACACGGCGGAAGACGTGTTCTACGAGATCTCCACAATACGGGACCCGGAGAAGCGGGGTTGCACACTGGCGGAACTGGGGGTTGTGGCACCTGAACGCTGCAGCGTCGCTTACGGCAAGTACTACGGCAACTCCTTTGTTGATGGCTCAGAAGCTATGCGTGGCGCCCGTGCCTCGAACCAAATAGCCGTGGTGAGGGTTGTGTTGAAACCAACCGTGATTCATTGCAGTCTCATGGCAATTATTTGCCTTTGTGTTTACGCTAGGTTGAAGGAAACCCTCCCGGCATGGATGTGCGATTCGAAAATTGACATTAGTTTAGTTGATGGTTCACACCTGCAGCAGCGTGAACTGGAGAAGCAGATATCGGACAAAGAACGGGTGGCAGCGGCGCTGGAGAACGAGGCGTTGAGAACGGAGATGGACAGACTCATGAATGCGGATTCAGAATGAGTAGCTGAGAAGGCCGTGGCGTTTGGCGCGTTTTTTTTTCTTCTTTTACTCCGGTCACGGAGAACTGTGGTTGCTTGATGATGATGATGATGCAAGCGTTGTTTGTCTATCCCTGCCGCCTTATTACTAACGCTATTGTGGCTATTGTCACGCTGTTTTTTTTTGTTCTTGTTTTATTCTTCTTCTCTCTCCGATTTCGTTGTCTGTCGCGTAGAAGAAGCACACGTGGTGGTGGAACACGATGTCACTTAATCAGTTGCAGGATCTTCAATTTCAACTGAAGTTCGTCGCAAAACAGTTTGCAAAGAACTCCACGCGCTGTGAAAAGGAGCAAAAGCAGGAGATGCGGAAGTGTAAGCAGGCAATGGAGAAGGGAAACATGGACGGGGCCCGTATCTTCGCACAGAACAGCATCCGGAAGAAGAACGAATCCATTAATCACCTTCGCCTCGCGGCTCGCATGGACGCAGTCGTGTCAAGGCTGGATACCGCCATAAAGATGAAGATGGTGACGAAAGGCATGGGGCAAATGGTGAAGGGGATGGACACGGTGCTCCACTCAATGAACCCGGAGGCTATCTCGAGTCTCATGGACAAGTTTGAGAAACAGTTCGAGACAATGGACGTCACCTCGGAATACATGGAGAACGCCATCGGACAAACAACGGCGACAAGTATGCCGGAGGATGAGGTCAGCATGCTGATGGCGCAGGTGGCGGACGAACACGGCTTAGACATCAAACAGCACCTGGATGACAGGATTAGAATCAGCAAAACGAACCCCATGGCGCAAGCCTCTGTGGAACCAGTTGATAGTGAAAAAGACGATCTGGAGGAGCAGTTTGCCCGACTTCGAGGGAAGCAATGAAAACGGTGACCTCCTTTTTTTTTTCTCTTCTTTTTCATAGTAATGTTATTGTGAATTTTTTTTCTGTTTGTTAGCGTGTTTGCTCTTTTGTGGCGTTGTCTGTCCCTTCTTTTCTGCGTGAGAGGGCCGTTGTTGGATGTTCACCCACTGGTATGAAATGAGCACAAAAACTGAACGGAGGAACGAGGCAAGAAGGGCACTATAAACGTACATCTATATTACCATTACGGCATACATGCTGTCATTGTGTATTGATGTGTATTCGGTTACTTGTGCCTGCGGATTGTTTGTTGCCTGATTTTCACATTGACTTGAAACCTTGACGTGTAATGTATATGTGTCCGAAACTTATTGCAGGGGGTATACATGTTGTGCGAACACGTGCTATTTACGACAGTGTTTCTTTGATTGTACGTGTGCGTGTGTCTGTGCTTCCCAGTTACTTCCCCGGTTGGTGTCACGTGTGTCCACAGCCACGCATGCGGTCTTGAATTAACTTCATTCTTTGTCCAATTTCTGAGGCGAAGGCATAGTTGGGATCTTCATGACGCTGTTGAATCGTCCTGACAGAGCGATCTGTCAGGAACTCGCCAAGAGCAACTTTACCCTCTCTCAGGTTAAGGCTTACAATGAGCCGGAGTACTCCGGGTGGGCATCACGCAGGCGTCGCGTTACCAACATTCTTGTGTGGGAATTTAATTGGTTCGTGACAAGCGGCAACTACCTTCTGCGCTTTGCCCAGAAGAAGGCCTCGTGTCGTCCCATAGAAATTATATATCTTCCGGAGGCGGTGGTTCGGCGATGTTGTGTGGCGGAGAACTGCTGTGTGGGGCAACCGTTCGTCCTGGAACTCGTCCCGGTGTTACACCTTGTTCGTGGGAAAGAAACGTTGGTGCCAGTGGAGCCACAAGAAGTGCATCTCTCCTTTGAGAATGCGGAGGAGCTGTGTGACACGATCACGTTTCTCGCAAATATTAGTGCAAGGCGTGGGCGGACCGCCGCCATCACATTTGGGCCACCGGCTCAGGTGAGGCATCGCATCCATGTAAATGCCGCAAGCGAGAAGAAAGATTTCGGCCTGAATCTTCTTCCGCCCGCGGTGCGGAAATGGCTGCTGCATCAGGGCATAACCTCCGCCGCGCTGGCTGGAAATGAGGCGACGCCGATGAACTGTGCCAAGACTCTCTACCAATTACAGCTGCAGCGCGGAGTGGTGACAAATCCTCCACCCATTGCGAAAGGAATAATATCTGAAGAACAACAAGAAACTAGGAAAGGTGCTCCTTCTTTAGTGTCGTTGTTGGAGCCTCAGAGTGTGGTGCTGGGGCCACTGCTCTCTGATGGTGATCCAGAGTCTCTCTTCAGTGACTGGGAAAGGCTGGATTGTGGGTCACAAGGGGAAGTTTTCAAAGCCGTGCGGACATTAGATGGCGACAAAGTTGCAATCAAGCGCATCACCGTAGGTCGGGGTCAAAAGCTGCCGCCTTCCCTCGTGAAGGAGATATCACTGCTGAAGGCACTGCACCATCCCAATATTGTGACGCTGCATGACTGCTACCGAAAAGGCAGTCATTTATTTCTCGTCATGGAGTTGATGGACGGTGGTAAATTGACTGATTTGTTGTTTCCATTGGAGGGGGAAAGGGTAGTGTTCACCGAGGCACAGCTGGCAACGTTGATGCGAGAGGTGCTTCAGGCTCTTCTGTGTCTCCACAATTCCCGCTGTGTCCACCGCGACGTTAAGTCCGATAATATTCTTTTGTCTTTGCGTGGTGAAGTAAAGTTGGGGGACTTTGGCTTTGCCACGTTGCTCACGCTTCCGAGAGGCACGCGTAAGACCGTCGTTGGGACGCCGTACTGGATGGCTCCCGAAGTCGCAGGTGGAAGGGCGTACGATAGCAAAGCCGATGTGTGGAGCGCTGGAATCCTCTTTTTGGAGATGTGCGATGGACAACCACCGTTGATGGGCTTGAATCCTGTGCGAGCACTGCTTAAAATAAGCACTGGCCCACCACCCGCTATGAAAACCGCAAAACGTTGGTCGTCGCTGTGTAGAGCGTTTGCGTCGTTTCTCTTAGTAAAAGATCCTGCGCGGCGTCCCAGCGTTGATGACGCACTAAGGCATCCTTTCATCGTAAAAAAAGCCGAGCCGACGTGTCAGTTTCTGGTGACGATGTTGGAAATGGGAAAAGCCCGAATTGGCGACCCACCAAATGATGAGT
>NW_021704591.1:4349-6683 GCF_003719485.1 Trypanosoma conorhini | reverse complement strand
GGGGGGGTGGCTGAAAGTTGCACGAACTTTATACGGAAGCGCATTTTTGTCCCTCTTGGTTTCTCTGCGCGGCGGGAGAGTTGTGGTTTTTCTCCAATGGCTATGAGGGGTCGTTTGGAGGGGGAGGCCACGTTTCTCCCTAATAGCAGATCTTTCTCGCCAACGGTGCGGTTTCGTAACCCACGCAGTGAGTCGGAATCTCGTCCCAAGACGGCACTGACAACGCTCACGCTACTGGGTGTCATCTACACTGCAAGTATCAGCGGTGGGTACGGCTTGGAGGAGTCTGTCAGCGCGGGAGGACCTCTTTTGACGATAATATTTCTGTGCATCATCCCATTTTTATGGGGCATACCCGTGTCCTTGTGCGTCGCAGAATTGTCGTGCGCCATTCCATCCAATGCAGGTCCTATCATGTGGGTGAATGTATCCTTTCCTCCGTGGTTTACATTTTGTACGGTTATATGGACGGCCTTTTTAAACTTTGTGGACAACAGCCTGTATCCGGCGGTGCTTGCGGATTATTGCGCGACGCTTCTGCATCTTAATTTTCTTGAGAAATCGCTTGTAAAGGTGGTTTTCTTGGGTGTGTGTGCGTTGATAAATATGGTGGGTATTCAAATCGTCGGAACCTTGAGTGTAGCGGTGATGCTAGTAACACTCCTCCCCTTTCTTCTTATGTTTCTTCTACAGCTCCCTTTCGGTTTCAATTGGGAACGCATCGGGTATGTGCCAGCGAACATTAATTGGTCGGTGTTTCTCCCTGTTGTTGCGTGGAATTTTTCCGGGTTCGACAGCGCGGGTAATGTCATTGAGGAGGTGAGCAACCCCAATCCAACCTTTATTCGGGCTCTTGGGCTCATGATTGTCTCTGCCCTGGCCACGTATATTCCCCCCATATTGGTAGGGTCGAGCGCCAAGGCACTAACAAACACCCCGTTTGAGGATTGGGATAATGGGTTTTGGGTGAGGGTGGGGGAGGCGGTTGGTGGGTACGCCATGGCAGTTGTCGTGACCATTGGAGGCGTTATTTCAACGGTGGGGCTCATGACGACGCTGTTGGCAACAACCTCCCGCTCCCTGGCGGGGATGGGGACCCTCAACGCTTTTCCGTACATTTCTGGGTGGCTGTCGCACTACCACGACAAATATGGGACACCGATCAATGCCATCGTGGTCAACTCAATTGTCACGTGCGCTCTTTCCGTGTGTCTTTCCTTTCATACACTTGTAGAGCTGGACCAAGTCTTATATGCTCTATGCCTCATTGCGATTCTGCTTGTTTTCTTGGGGCTTCGCTTTAAGCAGCCTTTTCTAGAGCGCCCGTATAGGGCGCCAGGAGGCCTAGTTGCGGCGCTGTTCTGGGGTGGGGTGCCAATTGCATTCTCGTTGTTCCTCATTGCGGTATCGATGTTCGGAAGCCCCATGCTCTTCTGGAGCACTATTGCGGTGGTCGGTGGAACTGTCACCGTTTCCTATGTTGGGGTGCGGTACTTTAGGCCGGAGGGGTTTGAGGGAAAGTTGGTTGAGGAGTACGAGGATGCTGACATGCAGACGTATGGAACCCTCCTGGAGCAAGAGTGTAATGAGTGGCGCAGGATGCACCCGCACCATACCTTTATCGACCGTGAATCGCCCGAAGAAAATGTACTATCCAGGCATAATTAGAAGAGAACTATTTTCCGTTTGTTTGTTTCATTTACCTTCAAATAAGTGTATTTGGGGTTAACTGCGTGTTTGAGTGTCCAGCACCTTTTGTTGCATCGTTCCACACCCTCAAAGATCCTTGTGTGTCACGTTTTCTTGCTGCCGCCGCGTTTGCAGCGGTGGTGTGTGTGTGTGTGTTTGTGATTGTCGTATTCAAATGATTTTTACCCTATTGTTCCTTTTTTTTTTGGGGGGGGGTGGCTGAAAGTTGCACGAACTTTATACGGAAGCGTATTTTTGTCCCTCTTGGTTTCTCTGCGCGGCGGGAGAGTTGTGGTTTTTCTCCAATGGCTATGAGGGGTCGTTTGGAGGGGGAGGCCACGTTTCTCCCTAATAGCAGATCTTTCTCGCCAACGGTGCGGTTTCGTAACCCACGCAGTGAGTCGGAATCTCGTCCCAAGACGGCACTGACAACGCTCACGCTACTGGGTGTCATCTACACTGCAAGTATCAGCGGTGGGTACGGCTTGGAGGAGTCTGTCAGCGCGGGAGGACCTCTTTTGACGATAATATTTCTGTGCATCATCCCATTTTTATGGGGCATACCCGTGTCCTTGTGCGTCGCAGAATTGTCGTGCGCCATTCCATCCAATGCAGGTCCTATCATGTGGGTGAATGTATCCTTTC
>NW_021704591.1:0-4324 GCF_003719485.1 Trypanosoma conorhini | reverse complement strand
AATAGCCTGGGTTTGTGGGGGATAAAAGTGGGCTTTTTTTGACTCGTGTAACCAGCCGAATCGGCCGTTCTCTGTTGTCTAATGCTTGGTGGAGATGTGAAAGAGCTTGGTACTGGGCCCGCCTAGTTTTCAGCACTTTGCCGTTTCTCTCACAGTCCTGTGTATTCCTTTGTTTTTTTTTGGTTGTTGTTTTGATTCGGTTGCAGGCTAGCTAATGTGTGCCTCTCACCAGTTTTGGAGTCCCGCTTTTTCCCGCTCTTGATTGCCGTCTTGTGATCGTAGTTTCTGTGCGTGTGTGTGTGCCCTCGTGTCTCTATCAAGGTCACACTTTTTTTTTTGCTTTTGGTCTGGTAAATAACGGGAATCTAAACAAGCCACCAGCACTACTGATAAAAACAAGTGAAGGAGAAGAGTTGGAAGCTATGACGGAAACCAAGAAGCCTTGGGATGCACGATATGTGAACCCGGATGTTCCCCATACAAATTCGTATTACCTCAAATGTCTGGGTGGTGGCGTCATCTCTTGTGGCCTGACGCACACATTGGTGTGTCCACTTGATGTTGTGAAGTGCAACATGCAAGTGAGCCCTGAAAAGTTCAAGGGCATTTTTTCTGGCTTCAAGGTGGTCCTTGCCGAGGACGGCTGCGGCGCAAAAGGAATATGGAAGGGCTGGTTGCCGACCTTGCTTGGATACTCCATGCAGGGTGCATTTAAATTTGGCCTGTATGAGGTCTTCAAGGATTTATATGCGAACCTTGCCGGTGAGCAGACGGCAAAGCAGTATGAGGGCCTTATCTGGCTCGCAGGCTCAGCAACGGCCGAGTTCTTCGCTGATATGGGTCTCTGCCCGATGGAGATGGTCAAGGTGAAGGTTCAGACCTCTCCCAGTGGCACGTTTCCCACTGCCTTCGGTGCTGCGGTTGCAGCTATGCGCGCGGATCCCAATTCGGGATTCCCGTTCAAGTCACTTGTACCGCTTTGGTCCCGTCAAATCCCGTACACGATGGCAAAGTTCTACTTCTTTGAAAGGGTGGTGCGGATGTTCTACACCTATGTGTTTACAAAGCCAAAGAATGAGTACAGTAAGGGAACGCAGCTCAGTATCACCTTTGCTTCGGGTTACATCGCAGGTATTGTGTGTGCTATCGTCTCGCACCCTGCCGATTCCCTCGTCTCTGCGCGTGGTAAGGCGGCAAATGCGGGGAAGGGCTACGGTCAGATTGCCGCCGAGATGGGCTACCTCAATCTCTGCACAAAGGGCCTTATGGCGCGTATCCTCATGATTGGCACCCTTACCGGCCTGCAGTGGTGGATCTATGACACCTACAAGAGCACCCTCGGCCTTGGCACCAGCGGTGGCTCGGGTAAGAAGTAGTGTGGTGGTAAGTTTCTCTCCTCACTTGATTTCGCTAGGTGTGTGTGTTTTTTTTTCCTTTTTGCTTATACGAAGCAACTGTTTGATTTTGCTGTCTTTTTTGGGGCTGTTGTTGTTTCTTTGATTTGCTTTCACCGCTTGATGGGAGGAACGAGGAGGCGGACGCGCGAAGTGACGATAAGAGGCACGGAGGCAGGAGGAAGGAAAAGAAACATATATTCATAGCGATAAAGGAACGAAAGAAGCAAGAAAAAAAAAAGTAAGGGAAATTGAACGGTTGGGCGAAAGAGAAGTTATACTCTCGTTTTGCTTCTTGAGGTCTTCTTAAAAATGAAAAAGGAAAAAAAAGGGGGGAGGGGGACGACGTGGAAAAAATGTAACGACCTCTCCCCAAGTATTTGGGGGTTGGTATATGCATATATGTATATGTATGTATGTATGTATGTATACCAGGAAGACAACTTTGTTTGGAGATTCTTCGCTTTGGTGGCTGCGGCCTCACCTTCGTCGCCATCGCTCTCCCTCCCCCAGGCACGAGCCTCTGCATGCATGGGAGGGGTGTGCGCGTGGGTGCCTCCACGGCCTTCCACGCACACCGCTGCCGCAGCTGCATGAAAAAAGGGTTGGGTAGGTGGACCGCGGCAGAGGGAGAAGAAAGGGAGTCATGCCACGCAAGATAAACTCTACCGCTGGGGAAGAGGGCCACTTACCTATACCAAAAAGTGGGCAAACGGGAAACAAAAGAGAGAGCAGAATGAGGACGCAACTTTAACACCAGAGGCAATTATTTAGGGAGTGAAGCAATAAGGCTAGGGGAAAAGTGTATGAAATGAAGAAGTAATTCAAGAAGAGCGGGGGGCGGGAAAAGGACAGGAAAGAATAGTTTGCGTCTCTGCCCGTGTGTGCGTTCGAGGGGGAGCGGAGATGCGGCACGGACGTGAGGCGGACTAGTAAGCTGCTGTTGCTCATGATTTTTTCTTTTCCCTCTTTCCCCATTGACGTGTGCATTGGCGTCCTTTCACCTGTCGCGTCCCGGCACCGCCGACGAAGAGAGACAGTGCCGTGTTGTCCGTCCTACGGCCGGAGCGAAAAGGAGGGGGTGGTGATGTAATGAAGAAAATAAGACTAGGACTCAAATAAGTGCATATAAGAAACACACACATCAGCAACCAGGTAAAGGGGAGAAGAGATAATGCCGCGTGAAAGGTTTAAAGACTTATTACGTGTGGTACATACCGGCTGAATGGAGTTAAGAAGGGAGGCGTGAATAAAAGAAAAAAAAAGTTCGGCGCCTTTTTTTCCTAGTGTGTGTGTGCGTGTGGGTTCTGGGGTGGGACCGAGTGGGAAGGAGCAAAGACAAAAGCAGGGAAGTAAGAAAGTTGTGAAGCGTTTTTTTTTTTCCTGTTCCGAGAAATACATGATGAGAGAGTGAAGGGTGTCTGTATTTACTCATATTTTGTAGTCGTTGTTAGGACACCCCTCGCCGTAGGCTCCCTTAATGTTGCCTCCGCCAGATGCATGATGCCACGCACAGTCCGTTTCGTTTCCTGTATTGTGGGAGATTTGTACTCTTCGTTGGCTTCTGCCCATGGGACTCGTTTTTCTTAGATTGGTGTGTTTGCTTGCTTGTTTGTTTGTTTTTTCCTTGTCCAGGCGCTCCTTCTCTTTCACTCTTCCTTTGTGTTCTGGGTGTCGTCTTCTAAGGTTCCATGTAGTTGATATTGTTTTTTTTCCCCTTTCGTGATTGGTCTTTTATTGCCTTCTAGTGCCTGTGGCTCTTTTGGGCGACGCGGTGAGGAGAGGCGGCGACGGATGAACCCGTCCGAGACCACGTTGAGCGATGCGGAGCGGTACTCGATCTGGTGTGAGGAAGTGCGGGCCCTCTTCTCCCCCACTGGCACAGGCGAAGAGGACGACGCGGCTGCAACGGAAGCTGATCGCCCGCAGGAGTGGGGGAGGGCCGAGGACGGTGGAGAGTTCCCATACTGTTTCTACATGCGCATGCTCAGCGGTGGGTCGAAGGAGGCGGTGACGCACGGCATGCCAGACGCACATCGGAGCTGCAGTAGTGGCATTGGCAGTGTCAATGGCGGTGGTCGCAGTGACTGCTGCTCATCCACCTCTCAGCACAAGGGGCGACAGATACTCATAGATGAAGACGCGTTAGCAGCACGAGTTGCCGCCAAGCTAAATGCGCATGCCCGCAAGCTTCGACGGAAACATGAGGAGAATCGCGCTGAGGTGCGGCAGGTTGCCGACAATCTGTGGAACTTCCGTGATGGAAGGGTGGAGGCAGTAGCGTCCAAAGTGAATGAGGAACTTCACGAACTGCTCATGTACGTGCGACGTCGAAACTTGTTGGCGGAGCAGTTGCGTCGACAGTTAGTGCAAACCAAACAGCTTCTCCTTCAGCAAAAAGAGAAGCCGTGAGCAGGTAGGCGTTGCTTTGCCTTCAAGTGCGCCGTAAGCGCGGGCACAAGAGAAGGATGTACGCTGTCAACCCACCCACTAAAAAAAAAAATACACATAATTCACAGAAGAGGGAGACAGGTTTGCTTTGCTGTATTATTTTTTTTCCAAACCTAAAGGAACTTTGCTAGAGGCTTCTACAAATAATGTTCGACACGATGGGGCCCAGTAGGTGGTAGCGCGCCTTGGTTAACTGCGTTGTGCGTTGACTGATTACATGCTTCTTTTGTTTCTTTCTTTGCAGCGAAAGCCGCATTGGAGGGAGGCGCAATGGATCTTTTTCTTTTTCTTTCTTCTTTCTCCCCCACGACTTCGAACACCATTCACGCGGAGGGGCGTCCGGCGGTTGGGTGCCCTCCCTCTACACACGCACGCCGCCACTTTGTGCGTTCGCGGCGCGAGACTGGCTCCCATCGCCGTGCCCCGTTTGCAACCGTTTACGTGTTGTGCTTCTGCTTGCTAACCCCCGCCAAATCGAG